>NW_019416376.1:1257438-1355761 GCF_000390285.2 Anoplophora glabripennis | reverse complement strand
CCCCCCCCCGTGTGTACGCCACTGGGCATGTATATTGACCATGCCGGCCAATCCAACGATTAAGAAAATGTCTGTAACCATGTCTAAATACTTCTCCCTTTTTATCTATTTTTAGAAAAAAAAATACATTAAAAAAGAATTTGTGACCATCTTTGAACTCATGTAAATAGGTACAAGACGTGGGTAAAAAATAACTTATTATATAAAGTATATTATACCTTAATTGTCACGCTATTCAATGCCGAACGGGGCTGTAGTTCGCAAAGTGGTTGTTTTCCAAAAAATAATAATTACTAATTAATTTACAAGATAAATAATAATTAATTAATTTACAAGATAAATTAAAAGACTGATAGAGCATAAAGCTAAGAGAATTCCTATAAGTCTTTGGCCTTTCGTATTCTGCTTTTAAACTACGTGGTGTCAAATATGATATTTTTAAATAAAGTTAAAACAATAAGTTAATATGGTTTAAAGTTGACTAAATTCGTCATTAAATTTCTACCACCCTGTATGAGATTTAAGTCATTTTGAAATTATGGCAGGGAAGCTTAGAGTTTTAGTTATGTCCCCTTTTTTATTATTTTTTATTTATTTTATCGCTCTAACTTTGTTATTGTAAAATATACATCTCTTTGAATTAGGCAGTGCTTTTTTAATATTTTTTGGAAAAATTATCAAGAACGGTTAACTTTAAGAGTTGGAAACTTTTATGAAAGTTCACCTAAAAATTGACGTACAATCCAAAATTGCAATAATATACAGGGTGTTCCATTTAAAATAGCGAAAATTACGTCAGCTTCCGGTATAACTGGAAGCGTTAGGTGGGCGCCATTATTTTAGTTGAGAAGGGCATGCTCGAAAACACTATCGGCCAAATTTCCAAAATTAAAATCGGAGTAGTCTCTAAAATATGTCTAATGTCTCGTCTCCGTGGGACGCCCTGTACATCAGTGTTGTTAGATTTTGACGTTCTGCTTTGGTTACCATGAAATAAGTGAAACAAACTTAGAGCTGATTGTTTTATTAGTCCTGGGGTTAATTGCTTGTTTTATATAATTTTTTAAATATTGCGTCAAAATACTCCAACGAAGATCCCTTCTGCTTCGACAAACTGAGGCGTCAGAAATACTCCATCCATACGCCAACAGTCGCTTAACACTCGACCCTTTGACGTTCAAACGCAACGAAAAAGCTAATTACACCCCTTTATTAAAATCCTCCAATCTTTTCCAGTCGATCCTGCGAACGGCGGACCAATTAAAGATCAAAGGCTTGTGCGAGTCGCCCGACGACAAAGAAAACTCCGAATCGCCCCTGCCCCTGTACTGCAAAGGTGGCAGGAAGTCCGCCTCCCCCAGGCACTTCAGGCTAGCGGACAGCGGCAACCGGAGGGCCAAATACCGCCGCACCAGCCTCCAGGAGAGACCATCGGATGAGACACCGGGCGGCTGCAGGGAGGGCAAAGCGCAGCCGGGCCACTCGTCGGATGAGGAAAATGACATGCCAGTAGCTCTGGATGAGCACAAGAGAAGCAGGCACCAGCCCGAGCAGACCAAACCACTCAACATGAGCAGCCATGGACTTATGACCGGACAGGTAAGTGTCTTTTTTTCGTCTTAGCAGATCATGTAGCAAGTGTCGCAGCCGTTAACAATCCAAGTCGAAAAAGTGGCCATAAATAATTTTTTAATTCTTCCAAAACTGTTTTGAGATATTGCATCGAGTCTTGCATCAAAATGATTGGAAAACAAGCGTCTGACGCATTTTGAAGATACAGCGTCAGTGGGACGAGCGACGACTGCTTCACTAATCCTTTGAAGTGGACTAATACAGAAATAATTTTAATGCCATAATTTACAGAGAACTATCTCTGGTAACGATTAGATGTCGTTAGTGGTGCTATACAGGATGTTTTTAAATGAAGTAGCAAAAATGATACCAGTGAATGTAGAGCCAAAACTAAAAGGATTGAAGTAAAAATACCTTATATGAAAGTTGCACCCCTGAGGCGATATACCCTCTTAAAGGAGGGGATTGAAATTCACATTTTATTTTTTTTCTTTAACATAAGGAATGCTAGAGACGCGAAACTTGGTATGAGCATCCTACTAATAAAGAGACAACTTTTCAAAATTTGTTCGATCATTGGCGTATTTTATAAAGGAGTCAAACAGTCAACCCCATTACAATATTTTATTAGAAATTTTTTATGTGAAGCAAATTATTTATTTAATAATATTTATTGAGAAGACTGATTTATTGCGCAACTTTTTTACCTCTTGTAATTTTTCGATAAAACCAATAGTTTTCTAGTAAAAAAATTAGATCCGTCATCGTTCACTAAAGGGGTAATTGCTAAAATTTGTAAAAATAAAGTAGGCGGATGTCATAACAAATAAATTGTTATTTATCATATTAATAAATTGACACTTTCTATCAATAAGCTGGCAATTTAATAATAACATTAAAAATAATTTGCTATTATTTAATGGAAAGTGTTTATGATTATGGCACATGTATTAGGTAAAGTTATTTATCTGAAATAAAATTTAATACAAACGAAAAACAAGAATTCCAAAATTAAATTTAAAGAATATTCTCGAAATAATTTCCATTTTGCTGCAAGCATAACCTAATACGTCTGTTGAAGTTATAACGCACTCCCACAAACAGTTCTTGGTTATCGCGAAGATCATCTGCTGCCTGAAATTTTCTTAAGCGTAGTTCTTCTAAGGAGGCAACAGGAGTGGCATAAACAATACTTTTTATGTGTCCCACAAAAGGAAATCCATAGACGTTAGGTCAGGTGAACGTGCAGGCCAATAAACCGGGGCATCACGACCACGACCAATCCAGCGATTCGGGTAATTTAAATTTAACCATTCTCTAACGGCAAGTGTACTATGTGCAGGCGCCCAATCGTGCATATATCACATCACCTGACATGTAACGAGGGATACATCCTCAAGTAATGTTGGAAGATTCTCGTTCAAAAATCTCGGCCACAAATACAAATTATAGTAAATTTATTACTACCAAAAGAAACTTCTACAAACTTTTATCATTTTCACTAACAGTATATAACAAAGTATTAATAATTATGGCGATGAATATATAAATATCTTCTGCTTTTCCTAGAAATTTTTCAATATAAAATTTTTCAATACTTTATCCAACAGCACAAATCAGTTGTATTGCCTAAAAAGTTATGACGGCGAAAACTATTCTTGAAACTAGCTCTAATTTTCAAACATACTGAGTGCCCCTCTCAATATTTCACCCACGAACTAACAGCGTACTAACCTACTAACCCCATTAACGTCCCGTATCTCTTTCTAAACTTTAGACAATCTTCTCCCAGTTCGGAGTGGACACCGATGACTTCCCCCCGGAACCTCCGGCACCCTCCGCCATCCCCGTCGGCCACGTGGACATGGCGGACCACTCGCCCACCCGTTCCCTCCTCACCAACACCCCTATCCATCGAACGGACATCTCGGACTCCACCAAGTACACTTTGGACATCAAAAAGGAGGCCGACATCAAGTTCGAAACGCTGCGGTCGTACGACCAGGACTCTCTTCTGGACATGGAGTCGCATATGTCCGGCCCTGACCATTCCATGGACAGCCACGACGATTGTGATAGGGGCCTGCATCCCAGCATGATGGTCCAGCAGGATTTCGTTGGAATGATGCCGGGCGTTTCGAATAGATTAGGTGAGAACGTGATGAAAATCGATATATATCGTTTCTACCTAGCAAAAAAATGGTAAAGACCAAAGATTCAGGAAATTTTCTTAAAAAATATATATATATTTCAAAAAACCGAATGTTGTATTTTGGAGATATAAACCAAACTCGAACACCCTGTATATTTATCATTTTTCGAAATCCTCTTTTTTGCCACTTGCTTTGATAACTTCTGCAATACACAATACACTTTCGGTTGATTTTTTGATCCTACGGTTTCAATTGTTAAATTTACGCAATGAATCCACCCCATTGATAGTTTCAGTTACGTTCAATATTTCTTTCCTTAGAATAGGCCATATATAGAAAAAAAAAACCTTATTTAAAAAAAAATTTCCTCTGTCTGAAGCACGATCTTAAATTTCATCAAAGTTAAAAGTTCGAAGATTTGAAGTAATTAGGTTTGTTAAATTTCAGTTTAAAACTAGGTTTATTACATAAATTTATTTTCGGACATAAGGACGAAAAAATATATTTTTTTAAAATTCAGTGGTATCGAGTCCAATTAACGTTTAATTTTGCAGATGTAAATAGTGAAGATCAAGTACCTGGAACCAAAAATAATGGCCATAATGAAAACTTGCAACACACGCCCCGGTCACACGGGGGCGGACCAAAAACTTGGACTCAGGAAGATATGGATATGGCCTTAGATGCCTTAAGAAATCATAATATGAGCCTTACGAAGGTAAAATAATATGAAATAATTAATAAAAATAAGAACACTCTACAATTTTTTGCCTGAGCAGGCTTAGATTTTTGAAAAAAGTGATTATTTTTTGTTATATCAGGAATATGTAAAAGATTTTTAATGAAATTTGGTACAACTGATAAATGAAGAGAGATATTTCAATTGGTAGAAATTGAATTCCGTTATTTTAGTCAGTGGCGTGCAGTCTCAGTTTTATTTAAAAAAATATAAAAGTTTTCATAAAAAAAATGTGTAGGTACTATACTTTTTCCGAAATGAAATAATAAAATAGGTACTGTCCAAAATCTATTAAGAACGTCTCTTATAACTTTTTGGAAATATCACTGTTTACAATTTGTGAAATGAGAATAAAAGAAAATCGTCTTGAAGTTTTAATAAAGTTGACCGCCCCATTCACGTGACTTAAATCCATTGGATTATTTTGTCTGAAAGCTCTGAACAGTGAGTGAAGGTAAAGAAATTAAGAAATTGATCTATTTTATTGAATTGGTTACTATTTGTGTTGAAAAAATTAAAAAAACTATTATTTTGTGTTTACTGAGATTTGGATACTTCAGCAGATCGCTCCAGTGCTTTTCTTAACCTCACATTCTTTCATCACAGCCTAAATTGAAAACACGAAACATTTGACCTTGACATTTCTTCTTTTTCTCTTAAGAACTACTTACATTGCACGAAATCTCAAATCTGAAAGTAGGTTACTACAATAAAAACTTCATCTCTAATACTTCACTTTAGTTTGCCTTTTAGTATTTTATTTACTCTCAGGATATATTTAGATCCACGAGTTAATTTAGTAGAACAAAATAATGAAATAGTTCATTTATTGTAACGGTGCATATTCCCAATAAAACTTTTATATAAAAAATTAAATCAGTTTTCAAAACTTCTTAACCTCACATTCTCCTCTTCTCTGATCACTGAAACTAAGGACAAAACGTTTCACCGTTATATTTCCTCTTCTTGTTCTGAAATTTGCGCAAAAATTCAAATCTCACGGTTACTACAATATAAACTTCGGTAATTATTTACTGTAGTGGCACCCTCTCCAATTTTCACAAAACTTTGTCAACTCCCCTATTTTCGATGGTGCTGAACACGAATCTGCAGTTATTTTTATGCGGTCGAACTTAGTTTTCGAGAAAAAAATTTTATATAAAAAATTAAATCAAATGTAACGTACTCAATTTGTTTTCAAAACTTCTTAACCTCACAATCTCCTCTTCTCTGATCACTGAAACTAAACAACACAAAACTTTTGACCCTGACATTTCTTCTTCTTCTCTTAAGAACTACTTAAATTTGTGCGAAAATTCAAATCTTAAAATAGGTTACTACACAAAAACATCATCTCTAATACTTCACTTCAGTTTAATTGTCTTTTAATATTTTATTTACCTCCAAGAGATGTTTAGATCCACGAGTTAATTTAGTAAAACAAAATAATGAAATAGTTCATAACGGTGCATATTCCCAAAAAACTTTAAAACTTTTATATAGAAAATTATGTTATTCCTTATCAATTAATATGAAAGTTTTGAGCAAATTTTCTTGTGCATGCAAAATTTGCCTAAAATCCGATTTGTACTCAGGCTTCGGCGACTTACGGTATTCCCTCCACTACTTTATGGCAAAGAGCACACAGACTAGGCATAGACACCCCGAAAAAGGAAGGACCAACGAAGTCTTGGACGGAAGAGAACCTCAACAGCGCTTTGGAAGCTTTACGGACCGGAACCATCTCGGCCAACAAAGCTAGTAAGGCGTACGGTAAGTAGCACCTTTTTCAAAAATAAATCTTTGAGATGAAAAAAATAAGGATCTTTTAGGTATACCCAGCAGCACTCTATACAAAATAGCGAGACGAGAAGGAATAAGACTGGCAGCCCCTTTTAATGCGGCCCCGACCACATGGACGCCGGAGGATTTAGAGAAAGCTTTGGAATCCATCAGGACGGGGCAAACGTCTGTACAAAAGGCTTCTACTGAGTTCGGCATACCCACGGGGACGCTCTACGGAAGGTGCAAAAGGGAAGGCATAGAATTGTCACGGTCGAATCCTACGCCTTGGTCGGAAGACGCCATGGGTGAAGCACTGGAAGCTGTGAGGTGAGTGTTTTATATCTGTATTGATAGACGATATATTTTTTTATATCTCTCCATGCCCTTGTTGTTCTCGGGCTAGGCTCTATGAGTTAACCGGTCAATAAAATTTTCACTGTTACTTTTCACGTTCTGAGTAATTTTTTATGGTTTAGCATCATGGGGATGTTTTTATTTTTATAGGTTGGGCCATATGTCTATAAATCAAGCAGCGATTCACTACAATTTGCCTTATTCCTCGCTGTATGGACGGTTCAAGCGAGGAATAAAATATGACTCGGATAACATTGAAGTAAATCAGGACAGTCAGTCGCAAATGGACGCGCATTCGTTCGGAATGGACTACAGCACCACCTCCCACCAACAAATTCAGTACCATAACCAGAATAGCTGAGACACGGCCTTCAACTTTGATTGCTTTTAATATTAACTTTCCTAGGAATTCGTAAGTTTTCGTTAGAAGCATCAAGGTTCGAAGGTCAAAACAATTAATCAATTTTATGCTGAATTGTCATTACCATACTAGGCTGTTGTGCTAAAAGTTACTTAAAGATTGTGAAGTTTCCCTATTATTTTTAATCAGATATTAGAATAATTAAATTGATAGCCTTGTTCCAGAGGTTTTATTGAAGAAGTGCAATATTATTCTATTTAATACTGTCTAGATATAGTGTACAGAATTGTATATTGTAGCTAATTTATTAAAAATTGTTAACTATTTTAAGTTTTTTTTCTATTTGTTATTAATTTTTTAATGTTGATTTGAAGATTTAAAATTTTTATTTTAAAAGTTCCCTCAAGGAATTTAATTTCCATTTACTTTTACTTGTATATGTGAAAATATGTTTTGTTTACTAATAAAGATGGATAAGTTCAAAGAATTTTATTGAAACATTTTAGAGGTGATGTTAAGCTAAGGACTTTTCCAGATCCAAAGATTTTGTAAGTATTTACATATATTAACAAAAATTGTAGGCTTTAGACTCACTCTCAACATTCATCTGTTACATCCACTTATTTTTATTAACAAATTGACCACTGACATTCACATGATTCTATTTTTAAAAACATACAGGTATAAAATGTGAAAATAATGTTTTATCACTTGCACGCATATGACAAGAAACGAAACGCCTAAGCTGGAGACTGATACATTGAGAAACGGATCTATCCAATCCTGGTCATCTGTCTTTTTGTATATGATAAACAAAAACAAAATACTAATTGGCATTTCTAACAGAAGTGTGTACGAACATAATAAACATTATTGGTACATTATACGAAACGAACGATACATTACAATTTTTATGTATAGAAGATTCACAAAATTATTTTATCAGCTAAAGCAGTTGTCTGCCTACTATTTTGGAGCTATGGAACAAATTGATTAATAGTGAGAAAAAAGTGCAATCTACTTTAACCAAGAGTTAGTTTTAAATAAAAATATTTCAGATTTCTGGATTTTCTTTAAAAGAAATACAAAATATCCAGTGCCTCTCACGACATTGAGAAAGTGAAGCTATATTCCTTGATTGATTAAAAAAAAGTGCCGCAGGCAAAAATTTTTCAAGGTCAAACGGCTTTAAATGAATCTGGAAATTTTTAGTTGCATTTGCAGTATTACCAAAAAATTGACGTTCACGAGGATTTTCATTTAAATTTTATAAAAAATAGAAAAATCCTTTTTGTCCTCAATTTTCCATCTGGAAAATGGCATTTCCAATAAAATACATACTGGATCATACGTAGGAAACATTTCTATAATTATTGATACAAAACAAATATTAACAAAGAACCGTATCTTATAAACTTGTGGGTACACATGCCGCAAGTGACCCATTTTTAAGTACAACGTCAATATAGCGCCATCCTGACACCATCCGGGACGCTGCAGGGTTACAAAAAAAGTCGACGGCAGAGTGGCGCCAAGGACCAAGTACTTCTGCGAGCGACTCCACGCCAAGACGACTCTCCAGCGAATGCTCGAACCGAGAACAAAACTTTTTCCACAAACTTAGTTTTTAATAAAAATACTTTATTGTACCGTTAAGAGAGCGTTTTATTTTTGCTGTACAACAAAAGCAACCCTCAAGTGATGACCCCGACATGATCTTTTCAAACGCTCGAACCGGCAACACGACTTTTTCCACAAACTTAGTTTTTAATAAACATACTTTATTGTACCGTTAAGAGAGCATTTTATTTTTACTGTACAGCGAAAGCAACCCTCAAACTGTTTAAAGGCAGCCGATGGGCAATGGCGATGCTGCTTCAATTTCCGCTTCACCGCTCCCCCACACAGTATTACTCACCTGTTGGCCGCCTCGTTGCCATGACAACCGCCATAAACAATGCTACCAAGTGAAGTGGAATACAAACTGATTTCGATTCACGTCATTTGCTTATGCTATTCGTTGTATGTACGAGGTTGATGTTCGCGCTCAACAAAAGCAATGTTTTTTAGAAAACGTTCACCACGAAACTAATCAATACATTTTCAATATAGAATTATACCTAAATTATAAAACTTATATAAAATTAAAAATAATTTTAAATTGCACAGCCAAACGGAAATTTTAGGTGAAGCAGTGCGTCACCTAGCGAGCCGCCACTGAATATATCGCAAATAGTTATGAATTTTCAAATATAGCTAGATTAGCACATTCCTATGTTTTGTGCTAACCACACAGAAACAAAACGAGTTTTTCTGTAGTTACCGATGTTAAAACAAAAAAGATAAAAAAATTGGAAGCGATTGCATCATTTTTAAGTGAAAATTATTGGTTATCATCCTGCTTAAATTTAATGAAAAGTGCCAATTTGTATAAACAAGTTTTTTTATTTATGTTTTTACACACAATTTATTTACGCTGATAATTTATTTATATTACATTAAAATAAATGAACATCTAAAAAGTTTTTAACAATTTTATTCTCTCGCCAAATCGTGTATATCATTAAACCGGTGTGAAATATTTTGCACTAGGGATTTTTAGTTATTTCGTATTTATCAAGTCAAATAAAACTGGAAATATTTGTTCCCCGTTTTACACAATAAGTACTGGACATAAATATACCAATTTTCCTGAGAAAAATCATCCATAAGTTCATGCAGCTGACGATTAAGTTGTGGCAATAGTGATTTTAATTCTTCCTCAAAATCTCCGACACACCATGCTATGCTCATATGAAAGGATGGGTTCTAAAAGAAATCGAATTAATTATCACAAAATAACTAGTTACAAATATTGTTACTTCGTAGAATGGTGGTAAATTAAATTCTGATAAACATTTGTCTAAGGATTCAACTAATTTTAACAGGGAATCATATCCAGTCTTAATCTGCAATCCTATAAACGTTCTCGTTCTCTCTTCGTTGCAGTACACTTTCAAACTATCGAAAAGTATCATAAACCTGAAATGCTAATTACAAATAAACGTGCAATAAATTATTTTATTAGTAACTCACTTCTTAATACAAGCCATTTTGGTCCTTATACTATTCGCAAATAAACTAATCCAGTGATGTTTCAAGACTATAGTTTTTGTTAAACTTATATGGAAGTTGTCTGTTTTTTTAATGTCCACATCATGTGTACATTTTCGTATGACATCAATTAATTCATTAATACCCTCATTTTCTTCATCTAGAAAAAAGGTACGATATAAAAAAAACTCATCATTACACTTCAACACCAACTTACAAGGTATATAAACATAAGTGGCCCAATTCCCTCTTTCGTGTGGAAAAGTTCTTAATTTTCCACTATGTAATAAAGGGTCATCGAAAGACTCTGTCGTTTTGTCATCACTTAAAAAAATATTAGGTACAGGTAACCTGCGAACAAAATAGAAGTAAAATATGTTAATATAAATTTGCCCATACCTTACCGTTTAACTTTTTTTGAATTTTCAAATTCTTCCCCTTCGGTCTCATGTAATCTTTTTACTGAAATTCCAGGACCTGGGTTATCTTCATCTGAACTATCCCCTCCATAATCTATCAACAAATTTAAGGCCCCCTTACTGTGCATTTTACACAACTTAGTTGTTTTATTTAAATTTACATGAAATCCTACATAACCTATACTTCTTCTTCTTCTTGTTGTTTAATGTAAAGTAATCTAGATCGTCCACTCTTATTCATCTTTACTATGCGTTGGATTCTTTAAGGCCAATCAGAAATTAGCATTTTTAAACATTAAATTGAGGAAAAAAGAATACGGCTCTAGTATTGGGAGATCCATTTTCTTAGAACATATACTACTGACTACTGGAGGGGAGGCATCGTCTCAGTTAGTTATCTCTCTTAACTATGGTCTCAGTGGCCGAAAGTGTAGCGGTTTAGAGAGAGAGAGGGTTATAGGAGGGTATTTGCTTTCTCTCTCTAGCAGCCCGCGATTGCATGTTGTTAGAGAGAGATAGCTTATTCATTCCTATACCCTATAACTATATGCCAATGGGACGCTGCCTCCAGAAAACCAAAATCTTTTATTTCACTTTTTCAACCTGCTTTTGAATAAGTCAGTCCATGGTTCCGGGAAAACTCTTTACATTTTGATAAATGTTTATCATTTACAGACCAAATATAGACATACAACCTGAAAGATAATCAAATTAAAAAACCTTTCGTATTGCTTAAATGATAATGCCATACGGTAAAAATTCTAGAGCCCAAACGTTTTTCACTTTTTCTATCTGCTTTTGATTAAACCATTCTGAGATTCCGGGAAACGTTTTCACGTTTAGATAAAAGATAAATACGAACCATATATAGACATACGACTTAAAAGATAAACAAATTAGAAAGTACACTTTCGTATTTCTATGTAAAAAGTTCATATAGAGTTTATTTTGTTAAACATAGAAAAAATTTACTTTGTTTTGTTTGTACATTTTAAATTGCAATAGTTTGTTTAGAGTTTATGATGATATGAGGAAGAAAGATAGATATAGTCCTAATATTTACTGATAATTATAGACCATATATGGACATACAACTTGAAGATAAAGTACCCAAAATATTTATAAATACGGAAATAGTGATCGCGATCACAAGCAGCAGCTGAAAATTCAGTCGCGTTACAGCATCCGTGCGAGCAAAGCAATATTCGGTGTAAAAGTTGTAAAGAATCGATCTGACAACTGGTTAACCTCAAATTCCAAAAACGTCACCATTCAAAAACAAGTCCATTACTCACTTCAGTGAATCATACGCGTCGGCAAATCGAAATTGTTTAATGAAAATAATTAAACACAAACTTTAGTGCCACAATAATCATTCAAGGCGTCAAGTGCTAGTGACAAAAATTTCAGTAAAGAACATAGGACGTTACTGAAACAAATAGAAACATGAGCGTTTCAGCCTATACCGATATCGTTAATGGCCCAGTTGCCCAGTATCTCCAAATTTCTGCGAAGATCGGAGGAGATGTCGCCGAACATTCGAAATTGGTAAGGGATGTTTTTAACTCCCAATTGCAATATATTCAACTAGCCAGTGAATCGGCCCAACCCTCCCAAAATGAGATCATCAGTTTCCTGAAACCTACAAGTGATAAGATAAGTGCAATCCAAAACTATCGTGAAAAGCACCGGTCGTCGCCCTTTTTCAATCATTTGTCTGCTATTAGTGAGGGCATCTCTGCATTAGGATGGGTTACCATCGCCACTGCTCCTGCCCCGTATGTAAAAGAAATGAATGATGCCAGCCAGTTCTATACAAATCGGGTCTTGAAGGAATGGAAGGAAAAAGACAAAAAGCACGCTGAATGGGTTAAGGCCTGGGTTGAAATTCTAAATGATCTTTATTCATTTGTTAAACAGCATCATACAACTGGCTTGATATGGGCAGGTAAACCAAAATTTGTATGGTATTTAAAAAATTTCTAGATTAATCAGTAATCAGTCACTTCAGTGAAACTATAATCACAAATTGTAGTTGAA
Source organism: Anoplophora glabripennis (assembly GCF_000390285.2). Taxonomy (NCBI): domain Eukaryota; kingdom Metazoa; phylum Arthropoda; class Insecta; order Coleoptera; family Cerambycidae; genus Anoplophora; species Anoplophora glabripennis. Next base: position 1,343,245 of record NW_019416376.1, on the reverse strand, counting down.
TGTGGCTAAACAGAATTAAACCTAATACAGTTATATTTACTGAATGTATAACATTGAGATAAGCTGCTAATTCTTTATCAAAGTAATAAAAAAGTAACAAGGCAGGTAAACATTTTCAAATTAGAACAGTCTTTTACTGTTATAACCTTAACAAGATGTAGATAGAGTACTATACAAATTTTGTGAATTTACTTAAATCTGCAAAGACTAAGGAAATATAATACTGATAATTTATCACTGATGAATTTACAAATTCACCCAAGGTAAATTGTAGTTGAATAATTTTTTAGTATAACTGTTTTATCACTTTGACATAAGAAGAACAAATCTGTCAAAACTAACAAGGAAGATTTTTATAAGTTTATCGTATTTGTTTTCATATATATGTTTTAATTGAGGCGTTGACTAACGTAAGTAGAAAATTTTTTAATGCTAATAATTCTAAATTAGTGTTTTCCTACTACGAGAATGAATACCATGCAAAGAATGTTGTTAAAAAAATAGTTTAATAGAAGCAGCCCAGGAAGATATATTTTCAGATATAGGTATATTTTGTTCTGGTTTCGGATCATAGGTATTTAACAAAACTATGAAATACTTAAAAAAGTAATATATTAATTTAATTCAAAAAATTTTACTGTTAGACTACATATTTATACATGAACCTGCTATTATCTGGCTAATCCTTAATTATACATTTTAATCCCAGATTTAATGAGGTACCTAATTAACATATTTTACAGATATGTGAAAATAGCCTCAATGTTCATTGGCTTGAATGCAAATTATGTATTTATGCTTACATGTTTTTAATAAGAGATGTATTCATAAAAATCAGTTTTAACTGCATTCAGTGAAAATTGTTTATTAAAATGAGTCAGATGTCACCAATTTCCATTTATGGTATTCCTATAACTGTAACTCGTTAATTTTTGAGTGAACCATACCATATTTATATATTTTGTTTTATCTAATTCAAACAAATAAAGACGTAATAGGTATCTACTTGCATTTATCAATCACATTTTTGTTAATCGTTTAAATGATTATTTTAAAAATATTATTTGCGCGAAAGATATGCATTTAGAAAATTACATTATACTGATTGATCTGTTTTTAAGCTGATGTACAGGGAAGTCCATAATGCACAGAACATTTTTGGTTCGGAACCAATTTTTTATTTGTGGTTAGATTTTGAGGATTCAAATGAGGAGGGCTTGCAACTTTATTTGACATTAAGTGTCCGTATTTTTCATCGGATGCAAATTACCGTACAAATTAAAGATGACATGCAACTTCTGAATTTTTACGCAAATTATGCATAGCAGAAATGTACTGCTGACTTGTGTAATTAATTAAATAAGCCCCGTACTATCTTGATGTGAATCTTCAACTTCTGCAAGCAAAATCAAATTCTGATCACGGTCAAAATAGTTATTCGATACTAAAGTGGTTTAGTTTATTACAGACTGTAGCTGTTTCCAGAGAGAAAGAACTTTTTTATGCTGTTAATTTATTCCTTTATTTTTCGAATTTAATAACATCCTGTACAGATCACCGTGTATTCTGATAATACAATAGACAGCAAACAAATAATGAGGATTATATAAGGACACTCTTTGCTGGAAATAATTAATTAACGAATTGCCATGGGAGATTCATTAAATCAAAAGTATTTGTTTATTAGACTGTATATTTTAACGTATTTCTATGACTACAGTGTGTCTAACAGAGTACTGCTCAGAAAAATAAATAAAATTTTTTTTAAGGAAATTCATTCTTCATAAAAAGTGTTGCTTATTAAAATAATGGTATGGAAAAATGAAGTGGTTTATTTTTAATTTTACAAATAAAGATAATTAAAAAATAATAACAAATTTTAAGGTTCACATATTAATTATTAATCATTTTATTTTTAAATAATAAATAATACAGATAAAATGGAAAAATTAATCAATTGTCATCCCACTAATTTCAAACATTTCAAATTCTTTCTAAAGTAATGTTTAAATGGTTTTTCTGCTTTTTCTTCAATATTTAGTAAGTACTTAAAAATTAAATTATTAATAGAAATGTTGAATATTAAATATGTTCCTATTCTTTCATAAAAACAGCTTTATATAATTAAAAATAAAACCATTTTGTTCTTTAACTATTTCACGTTTTTTTAAATTATGTATTTTTTAATTCTCCGCATCAAAATGTAACTATATCTATGGTAGAGGATTATTTTTACAAGGAATATATTTAAATGATGAATATACTTATTTAAAAAAATTGTAAATGAATTATGCCATACATTTGACTAGAAAAATATAATTTAAAAATGTATAAAGTTTTATAAAACTTGTATTCATAAATGTAAATCTTACTTGAAGTCTGAATATTTACTTCTTTCAATCTTCCGATAAACAATAGCTTTTTGGACAAGCTTCACTGCAGAAACAAGGAATCTGTCTGTAGGTGTAACTAATTACAAATTCCTGTATGTTCTTCCGATCTCTTATAGTAGTAGTTTGAAACATCATTTGACTGTATTTAGATCACATTTAGATTTACATACAAGAAAACTCTTGTCCCAATGATAATATAAAGTAGAAGGTAATATGTTTGATTATTTAGTTATTCATTTTATATAATATTTAAATAATTTGAGTAGATTTAGACAATGAATAATGTTTATTTAAATTGTTATTACGCGAAAACTATAATTTTATGGGACTCGATTTAATATCTGTGGCCTCATATTAAACATTCCATTACAGGTAAAAGGCCTGCCACTGCAAAAGGAGTTCCGCCGCCACCTCCTGGGTGCCCACCTCCTCCCCCTGTGCTCGATTTTGCTGATGTTGATGTAGGTGGAGCGGGTGATGCTGATCGCTCTGCGCTATTCGCTGAAATTAACAAGGGCCAAGATATCACTAAAGGTCTAAAGAAAGTCACTGCTGATATGCAGACCCACAAAAATTCGGCATTGAGACAGGGGCCAGCCCCCTTTAAGCCGACCGTGCAGAAACCGGTGACCCCTGTTAAGCCAGCACAGATCGACAAACCTCCGAGCTTCGTCAGAGATGGGAAGAAATGGCTTATTGAGTACCAGAGGGGCAATCAGAATCTGTTGGTAGAAAATGCGGAGATGAACAATGTGGTTTACTTGTTCAGATGTGAAAATTCGACCGTAACGATCAAGGGAAAAATCAATTCAGTCGTTTTGGATTCGTGTAAGAAAACTTCCGTCGTGTTTGATTCCGTTGTGTCCGCAATGGAATTTATCAACTGCCAGTCCGTACAGATGCAGGTTATGGGCAAGGTTCCAACTATTTCCATCGATAAAACGGACGGCTGCCAAGTCTATTTAAGCAAAGATTCATTAGATGTGGAAATAATCAGTTCAAAATCGTCCGAGATGAACGTACTGATTCCTAAAGGAGACGGGGACTACACGGAGATTCCTATTCCGGAGCAATTCAGGACTAGAGTTAAAGATAATAAAACTCTTTTCACTGAAATCGTCGAGAACAAAGGTTAAACTGCCAATACGTTTTATTAAATAAATAAATATGTTGCATTTACTTCTAACAAATTTTATTTATATTTAGGGAAATTAGAGTTAAAAAAAATAAAGTATTAGTAGGTTTCTATATAAGCATAATATAGTTTTCAGATATTTAGCCTTTTTTATTTACACGTTTAGGTAATTAAAAGTCGATATAGTTTGCGTAAATAAAATTTGTTAGTAATAAATTTCCTATTAGGCTAATACTAACCTTACGTGATTTCATAGTTTGTAAATTCATACTTTGAATAATAAATTACAGCCGTCGTAAATGCTACTTTTTATCGGTCATCGGTTGTGGATTTCATATCAGTGCATTTAAGTCTTCTCCGCATTTTGTAATGTGTAATTGATTTTATACTATTTATTACATATGTAATCATGCTTGAACAATATATATCTAAAACGATTTTTGTTTTTTAATACCGCATGTCTCATAAAAAGTGCTGTCCCCCATTTTTTTATCCAGGATAAGAAAATTTTACAAAATATTTACAGGAAAGAATAATATAAATAATTTCAGTATTAATTTAAATAAAATTATGGAATGCTCCAAGAGAAACACATCTTATTTCATCGCCAATCGTAGTAAGTGCGTTTTACCGATTGAGAACATTTTTGTAGCATAATTTTACAAATTTTCGAGATCGGTGAACTCTGACTAAATATCACAGAAATTTCAGTCATATTAAAATTTAAAAACTAATTCGTTTGAAATAAAGTAAGAAAAAGTTCAAGTTTAAAATCTACAAAGTGACCTGAATATTCGACGCTAAAGTCAATAATCGATTTAAAACAGTATTGACATCTAAAATAAAATTTTATATTTCGCATAGGTAATATAAATTCCAACTATGGAATAGGAATATTAACAAAAAATACTACTAATCTAAAAGAAAGAAAAAACAAACGAAATATTAAGATAAAATACTATAAACATTGATACAATAAATATGCGACAAACATCCAGACAGAAATACACAGATAATCAAAAAAACAAATATAAATATCAGTGGCAGTACAACTCAATTCACATTCGAAACAGAATATATTTTTCTTAATTTTGTGTTACGGACTTATCAATAATTTAAATTCGGTTTCACTCGTGCCTATGGATGTGTTATGGTATGGTCTTTCCGATATCAATTGAAGAACCAAGAGGATGACAGTATGTACCAGGTTCGGTCGCTGACGCAGCATCTCAGCAGGTCTGGTCGAACTAAACGTGGAGGTGGTAGAAATGTATACGCCCAGTTGAAGAATGCGAGCGCGGACAAACGAAATTCAAATACAGTTGCATTGGGCTACTGGGCAATAAATCTCAGCCGTTGACAAGTGGTCGACAAATTGCCCAGCAGTGCAGTGCAGCAATGAGGAATTTGATGCGATTCAGGTAATTTTAATTTATTATAGGCACCTTCTATTAATCATTGATATTACAATTGCGAAAGGGAGAAATAATATTACAACATGGCATTTTGAAACGAAACAAAACGAAATTTACCATCAATAAAATTGTTTGACGACATAAATAATTAAAATATGTTGATAGCTAAATGAACATATAATAGAAATTTTCTGCACATTATATACAAATTATTATAATTTCTTACCTTTACCAGAAAACTTTTTTAGGAACACCTATGGAACTTATTAAATTTTATGGCTAGGCGTTTTTTAGATATTCAACTGATTTCGGAAAGACTATACCATTTATTGCAAATTTTGTCACACCCTACCAAGAGACCGCAACCATCTTTGATCAAATATTATGGCAAATTGGCTTGAGTACCCACTACCCATCGAAAGGGACACAGTAACATCACTGGTAACATGTGCATACTGAGCCATTGAGAAAAAGTTACAAATATCGAAAAAAGGATGATGCAATTACAAAGAAAAAAAAAATGTGCGTTAAAATATTTACTCGTTTTTACAATGTTCAATGAAAAAATTACGAGCTTTTATAAATGAGCAATACTTAGGTGGATTTGACCGGTTTTCAAGGTATATTTGCCACTTTTGTAGGAATGCCAAATTACCTCATTAATTTGTTAATTTTTTCTCACAAATATTTCGTAAACGTTAAATTTTTGTTCATTGTTGGAATCGGAAAGAAAATCAGAGAGAACATATCAAGGCAGGTAGTGAACAAAGTTAAAATTAATGTCAACCATTCGCCGTTTTCTAAGCGACACCTGATATAATCGTCTTCACGATACAGGGTGTTCAAAATTAATGAAAACACTTGGTTTACTTCAAGTTGTAAACAGTTATATGAAACTGTGTAAATAATTTGTATCATTCAGACATAATTTTTATTTAAAAAATAATTTGATAAATGAATAATCATTACAGACATGATCTAACTAACGATGCACGATGCACATAATTTTTAAGATAAACAACAAAAAAGCTGTTATGGCTAAATTTTTTTGAAATCGTTGCAGCTATTGTAATTTTAAAAAATTATTTTTGATCCAAACTTCCAACATTTTTTATATTTAAAAATGAAACATTTTCAGACATACTTTACCTTTTTTAGTTGATTCGTTAACGTTAAATCTATCAGTTTGTGCAAGTATCTCAGTGACACCCTATATAGTTTTAAAATAATGATTTATTTCATTCCATAAAAACATGTAATTACAAGTTTCAAAGGGTTTTAAATAAATCGAGGTACATATTTTTATTGAACAATAATTTTGGAACAGAAAGAAAGCCTATAAATTGTTACTTATATATTACTATTAAATATATTACAATTATTTAAATTTTCACTTATAAATCGGCCCTCACTCCAAACCCGGGAGCTGGAGGTTCGCCTTTTAGGGATGTAGGCTCACCAATGGGTTCCGCAGCAAATCTGCCACTCCTGAAAACAGTTCCAATTCAAAGAACAAGTGAAAACTCCAACCATAACTTACCTAGGCCCAGGAGCTGGTTTTTTGCCGGCCTTAAGATCGGAAAGTATTTCATTTGTATCATCTATCGTTAAATCTTCCTAGAATGAAATAGAGGTGATATAACAAAATATACTGATTAAGACACTTACATAGTAATCATCATTGATTTGAATCATGGGTGCATTAACACAGGCGCCCAAGCATTCTACTTCTGAAATCGTCCATAAACCATCATCACTAGTTTCACCAACTTCTAAACACAAATTTTTCTTCACTGCTTCTAAAATTTCATCGGAACCCCTTAACCAACAGGGAGTAGTAGTGCATACTTGGACATGATATTTCCCGGTTGGTTTTCTGGAAATTACACTAGTAAATTTGTCAATTTCGAAACTGATATTGAATTTTGTACCTCATGAACATAGTGTAAAACGTAGCAACCTCATAAACTCGCATTCTGGGCACGTTAATTATTTCTGCAACCTTATGCATAGCAGAAATGGGTAACCATCCATGTTGTCTTTGGGCAAGATCTAATAGAGGAATCATTGCTGCTCTTTTATGACCTTCTGGATATATAGCTAGGATAGCAATGATTCTCTAGAGCAATATTGGAAATTGATTAATAAAAATTTTAATTACTTGACGATGGTTACTAACCTTCAAATTTTCACTAGTGAATTCGAAGGGAACATCTGGGTTGTCCTCAGGGGTGTCTCTATGTACAAATAAGCTATCATGTTGAAGTGAAGTAGAAGTTTGAACAGATCTTACTCCCAAAGAACGTCTCTAAAATTTTGAGGTTATGTTTTTATTATATAATTATATCATTTACTCAAAATTTGTTTGTGGTATCTATTCCGTATCTTACCAAACCATTTCCAACCGCTCGTATAGTCGATAACATTTTAAATTTGTAGTAAATTTAGTAAACGGCTCCTTTCACTTTTTCAATATATTTGATATTTGAGGTTGGTATTAGTGATGGGAGATTTCGAGTGGTACTCGATTACTGAGATCACTCGAGAGGTTTCCTCCCACCACTCGAGTGATTATTAGCCTACGGTTGCACCCCAAAATGTTAGTGCATACCATCGATCTTCTACTATAAGATCGATGGTGCATACTGCAAATAGTCACTGATTGCGTAACCTTTTTTTTTTAGAATAAAACGAAAAAGTGGTTAGGTTTTGAAGTGCGTGAGCCTTTTTTTTTTTTTTAGCTACGCTTATAAGTAATATATGACTAATACAAGCATATTTGTGCGTCGCTGGGATGAAAACGACCAATATCTCGTATCTCGAGTGATCACTCGATTATTAGAAGTACTCGATTATCAAAATTAGTCGATTATGCCCATCACTAGTTGGTATCTCCAAAAACCAAAAATAAATAATACCAATCCTGCAACTACCAAAAGGTAAAAAATAAAAGCACCAGCTTGAATTTCATTGGTCGCGTTCAGCACGGGATCAGACTGATCAGAGTATTTAGCTATTAATTTGTATTTGATAAATGATAAATTTATTGTTATTAATGTAGGGAACTTTATCTGGGTGGCTGTTTCAGAAAAATACACTATATTTATCTTTAAAACCTAAGATAAGAAGTAAGATCACTAAACACTTTACCCCAGGTCTCATCTTCTTCTTCTTCTTATTCGAATATGCTAATCGCCAGGGATTTTTTAAATTTTTGAGATGTGTTACTACTTATTATTATTAATGAAAATTTTATGTTAGTTATTGTTTTATTCCAAAAACATGGTGTGCGTCATACACAAGATAGATCTCTTGTGTAATATGTATACACGGCGTCGAATTTCTGAAAAAGATAGTCACCACCATTGAGTTGTTACTGTTAAATATTATATGACAAAAGCCCATGTACCTCGAACTACTTAATACCTGATATCTTTCATGAAAAGAATGTTTGAAAATTTGAGCATATATTACGTGGAAGTACTCGTTCGTAGACGAGTGACAGAGAGAAAGACATACTTTGAGTATTATCTTTCTCTCTCGCGTAAGCACGTGATTGGCTAACGTACCTCCTTCCTCATCGGTTAGATAGAGAGAGTACCCAAACTGTCGCCCTTTTCCTCTATAGCGTCTACATCTTTTAATGCGCGGTGCTCTTCTATGTAGTACATGCTCTAAGGTTTGAACAAATGAAAGGTTTTAAAAAAATTAAGCGAATTTATTGGAACCGGTTTCGAGAGGACCAAAATGTTATTTTCAAACTGTGCAATCATTGATGAATTTAATTTACAAAAACATAACTGCTTGTCTGAAAAATTAGGACTTCCCGCCATGGATATTTTCAATGACAGTTTCATATTCCATTACAACTTACCTTCATACGACTCAGTGTGAATCTTCTCCACAAAGATGTAGACTCTATTGTTCTGCCCTGCTCGTCTAAACAGTACGACCATCAATTAATGGACTAAAACAATAATTTCCCTCCCGGGACACAACTATGCACCAATAAAACCAATAACACTATTAAAAACATTCGCTAGTTGGTGGAAATTGTCTTTAATTCGGCATTATTAAATTACAGAAAATAATTTTAAAAAAATTTACAGTACAGTACAATCTTGTAATAAAAGACATGATACAGTTTAAAAATGAAGCATTTATTAAATATTCAAATACTTATATAAATAATACACCTTGGTAGGTCGGTGCGTTGAGTTAGACAGACAGTCGTAAAGAAATTTAATGAAGCGCGCTACTGACGATCAGTGGCTCGGAGTTTTTCCTCTACAGCTTCCTGACTGGCTTCTGACAGATCTGTCGCTTGAATGTACTTTTGTACGCCTACCAGTGACTTTTTAAGAGCATCGAAAGAACTGCAACAGAAAAGCAAAATAGTCAGTTGCCGTGGAATTTTTCTGGAAAATCAACCACCAAATTTTGAAAAAGAAATTCGCTGATATTTCTAGGTTTTCCAGGAAGTATCGAATTATTATCCAGGCAAAAATGTAAGCTCCGTACAGGGTGTTCTCAAAGTTGAGTCATTTATTTTAACAGCTGGTAGAACTCGCAAAAAGAAGTCAATTTACCAAAAATTTTTTATATAAAAATGGTCAAATAAAGCAATTATTAACAATTATGTTATTTTTGATTTGTGGTTGTTTTGTGCAATAAGAATGGCACATATTTATGAAAACAATGAACTAGTGGACATAATATTAACTTACAGGGATTATCAACAAAATGCAGCTGCAGCATGTCGCTTGTACGCGGAAAGGTTTCCTTTACAAAATCATCCAGCTCCGTGGATGTTTGTAAATTTAGTTATAAGACTCCGTGACACAGGATATTTAAAGGAACAACGAGGAGGTCACACTGGAAGACCTTCTCTACGCAAAATGATGGAGATTGAGGAAGAAATTTTAGAAATTGTCGGAAACGACCCAACAACGAGCACTAGTTCCATGTTAGTAAATAAACAATTTATTTTCCAGCGTAACCTCCTCGTTGCTCCTTTAACTAGCCTGTGTCGCGGAGTCTTCTAACTAAATTTACAAACATACAAGGAGTCGAATGATTTCATAAAGGAAACCTTTCCGCGTACAAGCGACATTCTGCAGCTGCATTTTGTTGACACTCCCCGTAAGTTAATATTATGTCCACTAGTTCATTGTGTTCATAAACATGTGCCATTTTTATTGCATAAAACACCCACAAATCAAAGATAATGTCACACACTATTATTGTACAAATTATTTAGCACTGTCAAGTCGAAAAAGTACTCAAAGCCGTGCAACTACAAAAAAAAGACATACCCAGTCCCAGTATTAAACAAACAATTTATGTTTTTACAACGGAGTGGTCAAAAATGACAATAAATAAGGTTTGTATTATAGTTTTTAAATTTCAATTTTTTAAAATAATTGTTAATAATTGCTTTATTTGACAACTTTTATATAAACGATTTTTGGTAAATCAACTTTTTTTATCAGTTCTACCAGCTGTTAAAATAAACGACTCAACTTTGCCAACACCCTGTATCAATTTTAATTATTCAACCACCATTTTTCAAATTTTTTGGTATCTCCCACTTAATACTCGTATTTAACAAGTATAATTTCGAAAAAAATATAGTGGCTGCCCTAAAGTACGAGTCTTGGTTTCCCACAGTTCCACTTGTTTTTCAAAAAATTATAATGACTTTTGTTTGCCTGATTACTAAATACGGACAATTTAAATATACAGGGTGTTTGTAAATAAGTACGAAATATTATAAGGGGTGGTTGACGAAGCTATTTTGTGAAAAAAAGTTCATATAAACATAAATCGAGAAGCAGCGTTTAAATTTTAATTTTTTATTTATTTTATTAATTTATGAAACTGTAGATTCTAGATTCGAAATTTGAAAAATGCTTTGGAGGAATAAATGTGCATTTTTTGGGGTAATCGGAATATTTCTACTTGCACTAGTGGCGTTCGTGCGAGAATGCCACCTTTTTTAATAAAAAAAATAATGGTACGCCACTGACTTTTTCCCATTTTGATATTTTTTTAGAAATCCGTCATCAGTTCTTCAATTTTTATCGTAGGATGCACCGTTTTTGAGGAAAAAAATAAAACATATTTTATTGTAGGTTTTGTTAATCTTTTATTTAAAGGTGCAAGTAGAAATATTTGGATCACCAAAAAAATGCACATTTATCCCTCCAAAGCGTTTTTCAAATTTCGAGTCAATATCTTCAAAATAATTGATAAAAATAAATAAAAAATTAAAATTTAAAAACTGTATCTCGGAAAATAAGCATATTTCGATCTATGTTTATATGAACTTTTTTCTTTCGGCAACCACCCCCTAAAATATTTCGAACTTATTTACAAACGCCTTGTACAGGGGGATATTTAAATTAGCAAAAATGACCCTATCTTAGCGAGTCAAAATTGAAGAATTGAATTGTTGAAAAATAAGTGGAATCTTTAACAATATTCTAATAGCAAGTGGGTCAGGAGGTGTTTAATTTCGTAGATACAGGGTTCTCAAGTTGAAATTCACGAAAGCATCTTTTTTTTGAAAATGTCTTAAAAGACAAATAAATTAAAATTTTAGATTTTCAAAAATATGCGATAAATCAATAGTAAAATAGTAAAATGGTAAATCTTTTTCAATATGAAATCAGCTTGTTTAATTAAAATTAGAAGAAATAGGTAATTTTAATAAAAAAAATACGAGGTGATTTTAATGAAGATTTTTTTTCCTAGTTTTGAACGTAAGTGAAAAAATGTCACATCAACAAAACAACATGAGGTGCGAAATATTAACTAGACAATTTAGAAAATGAGACCTCCATTTTCTTATAAAGAGTAAAAAGTGAAATACTTCCGTAATTTTAAATCATTCATTTTTAAGCATTTTGAATATACTCCAAAATCAGTTTAGGGAGAACTAGAACTTAAAATCCTAAACATTTTTCATTCCCATTCCCAAACTTTCTTATTTTTACAATTTCTATTAGCAAATAAAGTTTGCTCTATGCAATTTGGGTCTCACTGAATATAATGAAAATGGATATGTCAACAGAATAATTTAGTGAGATTCTAGTAAATAAGGAACAATTACAACTTTAAAAGAAAATCTAGTAAAATTCGAAAAATTTCCTGATAATTCCAAATTTTCCAGATTAGTATACTTACACCCTGTGTATCATTAATAGGTACAAATATATTTGTTGCTAAAACCGATCACGAATTCATAAAAAAAACAGGGATTTAGATAACAAAATGTTTCTTAATAATAATTTCATTATACAGCCCAATTTAATCCTTCAAGAGCAGGTATCACATTATCTGATCTAAAAATTAATAGATATTCCTTGTATTAAAGAAATACATATTAAGATCCTATTTTATTTAAACCAATCTCACAAAAAACTATTCGAAACAAATATTAGAATGACCCTAAGAGGGCTAGTAATATCGAATTAAACTATTTTGATAAATTCAAGTTGATAAGCATGAAATGCGGTAGAACCTTGATTTTTTTTTCAATATAACTCAAGCTACATTATAAATGCTCACTTTGTTTTAATTTCTTAAGTTGGAAGTAGCCTTTTTTAATTTTTAAGAAGCACAGCACGACAATAAACGATACCCAAATTAAAATTTATAAAAATCAAGACGTACCTAGAGTACAACATCTTCTTCTTGACTTTGGCGGTATCGGGACACCATGACATGAGGAAGAGCTTTTGTTTCTTCGAGGATTCTGATGTGCCCTGGCACTGGTGCATGTACTCGAAGTCGTAGAGACCGTAACGGCACTCGCCGGCGCCGCCGGCCTGCAGGTTCGTAAGGAAAGCGTCGTATTCTTCATCACGCGCCCCTATTACCTCCACATCGATCTGCCGCTCGTCCTTGATGAAGAAGATAACGTAGCGGTGTTTCTTGTCCTTTTTGATCTCTTCGTATGTGGTCTTGCAGGCGTCTGACACTGTTACGCCGGATGCCTGGAGAATAAAATTGGTAAATTTCATTTAATCGCCAATATTTAACGGCAACTATCGAGAGAAACAATTTTTAGACACCTAGTAGATGACACAGCAACGGTATTTTATTTGCTGCCGGGACAGTTAGTAAACAAGCTTTTTCCTATATGTGAGGCTTTAAGGCAATAATTTAAACGGAACACACGTTACTGATCATCGAAAACATTTGTATTACTATATGCAGTAAATAAGAAAAAAAATTTTTACTTTGAAAATCTATCGTAAATTTTCATTTATGCTAAAGTAATAATATTTCAATTTTTGTCCTTTAAAACAAAGACTATTTTAAATGTATTGAAGGTGTGGGAAAAAGCTGTCCAACATTAATATCCACAATGGACTATTTAATCCAGTGATTACGTAAAACACGCGTAATTGAATCGTCACAAATAATATTGACCCAAAAAACCCGGCGCTGTGCCAAAAATGAAAATCTGCTTTTGTATTAGTTTATATAATTATTCCCAGAAAGTTAAATTTTCAAGTTTACCCATATCTACTAAAATAGTGTACAATAATTTACGAAGGTAGCTGTGTTCAAAGATTAAAGTCATATTTCATTTTTAACTTTACTACTAAGCTATTTTTTTACGTTATTGAATCCACGCATTAAAAAAAAATTAATTTTAATTTACAATCAGTCATTAAACAATTTTATTAGACAGAAAAATAAATAGAATTGAAATACTTACTAAACATACTTTAAAAATGAAAAAAAATGCCTCAACAAAAATAAATATTTATAAAACAAAGGTGCCATTCTATTATTTGAATATTACTAGAGTATCCATGAAACTGAGTATTTTTGTGTACAAATTTTGGTCAGAGATTTCCCCGTCATTTTCGAAAAAAATAGTTCGTGAAAATGCCATTAAAGGCGCCTTTTCATGGTTGCAAAGTGCAAATCGCATTAAACTGCTCTAGTTTTGAAGAAGATAACATTTTGCATAAAACTTACTAAAAATTGAAGTGAACTGATATGTGAATAAAATAGAACAATAAAACACAGGGTATTCCATTTGAAAAATTTTAGAAAATCAAGTTTGAACTTTCTTAAAATGATCGTATTATGAAAAATGTCCTGTATCAAATATCGATATTAGCTAGTACAGGAGTCTTTGGCTAACATCTGCCTATAACCCTGACAAATATTTTTGCTCCAAGTGTTAGTAGCTGAAAGTTAATACAACTTCCACGAGGTCATGTTTTTTTCCAAAATTGGAAAAATTTTCTATAAAACCCCGTACTAATATGTTAAACTGTTTATTATACTGCCACATACAGAATTTTCTCAGAAATCCATACGTTTAAAAATATACAGGGTGTTCCATTTAAAAAATGTAATATTTGCCGTGTCCCGTTTTTACTCATCGCCCTGTGCGTTTCAAATTAAATTTGTCCTTTAGGTTTTTTGATTCTGTAGAACTTTTATATAAACTTTTTTCTGTATTATGAATATCAAATTATTTTACTTTCTCACATTAATAGCCCACCCTGTATATATTTTTAAATTTGAACAACAGAAGTTACCTTCACAGATTAACTAGGTATAATCTCTTCAGATAAAGAAGAGATTGAATACTAGAACTTGCGCTGTTTATAACTCTTTCCCGTCTTGTTAATTAGTCTATGAAAATTTATTTCAAAATTGAACTGTTGCATGAAAAGGACTATTAATAGGCATCAATTAATTAACAAAGTATAATAGTATCAACTACATTAACGGTAGTTTCAAACGGAAATATGTATAACTGGCATATATAAATTTAGAATCTTCATTTTCTGCTTATGTACATATTTTTTATTACTGTCCATCTTAAAATGCAAATTATTTATTACCTATCCAGACGTTAAACAAAGGTGGCGGGATTTGCTGTCTATGTCTGTATCATATCCTGCCTCTGAGGAAGTTGAAGGAATAATTTTTACAAGTGAATATATTTTATTATTGGTTTTCGTATTTTTACATTATAATGAAGGTATTAATAAGCTAATACAACATTATTTGTTTAACCCTATCAAATAGTCAGTGTTCTTCGATACCAAAAACCCAGGCATGCAAAAATGTAATCTCATCATGTAAAAACCTTGTCCACGAGGTTAGATATATTTCGCATGCCCGGATTTTTGATATCAGAATATCGATTTCATTTGATTTATTTTGTAGACTAAAACATGAGAAATAGATTTAATATTGAAATAATTAAGATATTGGGCATATCAAAAATGATTATTTCCTGATTATTTCTGCCAGAAATTGAACGAAGTATAACTTCTCAGCTCCTACAGTCTGTTTATTTATAATATTTATTGCATCTTTGTTCATTTAAACATAAAAACTATCATGTATAGTCATTACCAAAATAAAATACAAAAATATATAGTAATACAAACAAATAATGCGACAGCTTGGAGAATAGTGTTTGGTTCTGCTATAAAGCTTAATTTGTAAGAATTTTGAACATTTCTCAACCTAAATTACTAGTGCGATTAATACTAAAAAAATAATAAGTATTTGGAATCTCTGTTTCCATTACCTGAGAGAGTTTTGTCCATGTATGTTACTTTTTACAGTTTTTACTCAATGCAACAAAAAAGAAAAATGATACCATTTGCTTTGCGTTGATAAACACAAGATGTATATTCCACCAGTGGTTTTGTTAAAATTTCATATGTATAGAAAGTTATAGTTATTTACTTCAACTCGTACACGTTTAAAATATGAATAGATATGTCAATTTAATGTTTGGTAAAGTTTTGTCAACTGCGTTGTGAACGGATGACAAAGTTTTACTTGTTATGGAACGACAGATACGTATTGTTTCCCTTGTACGTTGTTGTAAGGTAACACTTGTATTCAGAATGAATGGCTAAAGCTGATACTGAATTCCATAACTTCCACTACAAATAAATGAATCCGAGATTGAATTAGATGAATAATAAACAATAAAAACAAAATTTTCATTTTTGGTACACATATTTGCATTGTATTTAAATATGAATGTCTAAATCAAGAAAAAATAAATAAAAACAGCAGGATCAACCCCGATTTTAGAAGATATTTTATACTGTAACGAATATAATGCTCTTAAATGTCCAAACGGTATCAGATGATAAAATGATGAGCTACCATATGAAAAAATGCGTTATCTTTTCACAAAAATAAGTATATTGTTTACAATATTGCTAACTGAAAGTCTTTCTTATTAAAGATACAGAAATGCACAAGTAAATAAGAATATTTAAGTATACTGATATCTGTGTACTTATTAAGACAAAAACATATCTTTATACCAATCTATTTTTATCAATGTTTAAATCAACAATTAGTTCATATCTATTATGGGTTTGACATTTGCAGTAGTTATTTATCAGAAACATCACCTCAAAAGGTAATATTTTAATCACGTTGAACCCAATAGAAAGCATTTTTTACTGAAGTTATGAATCATGTCACGATGACTCCACAAATTTAGTTATCAAATTTACATTAAAAAGATGCAATTTTATGATAGGTTTGAGATATACACTTACGTGCCGTAGTTATAATGTAATTAACTATTTATATTTGTTTAAAACGCAGATCACTTAAAAAAAACAAAGGCTGATAATTTCCTCTAATTCTGCGTTAAGTACCTAGACTACGCGTCAAAATTAACATTACTAAAATCGGGCCCCAATTTTGAAGTTGATTTTCACGCGAATACTTAATCCGGTTATGATAATCTTTTTTTTAATTTTCGCGCCTTACAAGGGGCTTCAAGTTTCGAAGAAAGAAAACTATTTCTTTCTTGCACTCTGTGTATTTTTCATCATTACTAAATTAAAAATTAATTACAATTCCACTGAATAGGAATAAAATTTAAGTGGTCAAAATTACATTACAAAATAGATCTTGGAATACGTTTTCACAACCTTTTATTTCCTGCTTCCGCTACGTTCTTCTGATAAAGTGAAACAAATCTGATTAGTCATACTAAAATTGATCTATAAGAGCTTGCAAATATTTACTTTAAGTTCATAATGTTAGATGTAATGTAAAACAAAGTTAATAATAATATAGACGATTTTATTCGAGTTTTGAGTCGCACTTAAAATGTCTACAAACTAAGTACTATATACTACAACTAAACAAAAACATTCTGTTTCTTTTTTGTAATAAAAAAATAATCGACGATTTGAAAACTATACCTATCATGTCGGTAAAAATTGGTTCTATATCCGGACAGTGGAAACTGACAAATATTAATTCATTGGTAGATAGTATGAATCATTAAACAAATAAGTTATAATAGCTTAACCGTTATGTTAGAAAAAGTTTCCTAAAATGGAGGCATACTCTCAATGAACTTTTCTAATACTTTTGACGAATAAATTATTTTTTAGAACGTACGAATTTTGATAAAACTATTTTCTAATGGGCGTTGAGCAATGCCAAAGGTTTTAGTGCTACTGGCAACATTTTAGAAATATAAATAGACACCTAATAGTAAAAATATCCAATTTACAACAATCTTGATATAAATATAAAAATGATACAATGCTTAGTCGACATGACCTTAAATTAATTTCCATTTTAATAAATACAAAAAATACGTTACAATGACAATAACTAACACAAAAGAAAAAAATTCAGGAATATCACGTATGAGTAGGAACAATAATTCGCCTTTAAAACCTTAGTTGTTATTAACAAATAAGTTTTTCTCCTATCCTCCTAAATGACGATTTTTTTACCATAAAAGGAAAACGATACATAAGGATGAATTTTCAACCTCGTTTCAGATAGCCATATAAATACTTAGATTAGGTATTTTATTTAAACCGTTTAATAAAACACTTGTGGTATAAAAACGTTAAGGTTATTAAATAAATCCGTCAGCTATCGAATGACACACCATATAAATACACGTTTCAAACGGAACAGATTTATCGACAATTCTAAAAAAAATTAATTCCATCAGTTTCCTTTAACCTTGAGGGCGACAGGAGTGATTCATACTAAGTATAGTTGGTACCATCGAAATGAAAAAAATAATGCATTCTTGCAAGAATCCAATGCGTCAACACCCCCTGGCTTAAAATTCTGGTAAATGAGACGAGTCAAATGATAATCTCACACGGGAGTATAATCAGGTAAGAGAATTATGAAAGAAAAATGCTAGATTTATGTACAATCGTTGCAGAAGTCTCTATTCTCTTGAAACATTTTTCTCGGAGACATGCAAAATGCAAATTTGAAATATGGCGACCGGCTTACAATCTTGCGGGTGTCAAATCAAAACCAATTACAGTAACTCATATAATAGCAAAATATCAATATTTACAGTAAACGAACACAAATATACTTACCATGATGGATATATCCTGAACCACAAAAAACTATACAAATCTAAACTGCCAGTAACACAGAATAAAAACGACTGTTCTAACTTGGAGGTCTGAAGCGGACGTTGGCCTGCCGGCAGCTGACACTACGCTTGCGCTAAAGATTCGTTTTTACTACGCCGATGTCTGGTTTTAATTTTATACTTGAACAATTCACTGTGTATGTTTATTTAGCCCAAATGTTTTGAAAAGCTACTGAGCTTTTATAAATTTTAGCAATTTACAAACACTAGTTTACAAGAACTGTCACAAACGAAATTAAATTTCACTTTGAATTACTTTTCGACGCGTATGTGATCCGTGATTTTCAAATTTGGGGCTTTTGCAACTTCTAAAGCGTTTAAACTTTATTTATGGAACGCTTAGACAACTTGTATGCTTTACGTCAGGTTGACAGTGCGATTTAAAATTTTCGTTGTTAGAGAAACCAAAAAATATATATATTGACACAAAATTATCTCCTGAATTTCAGCCAATGTAGAAGCCGGTTTCCTTAAATGCCCATAAATGGTAAAGAGAGCGATTTCAAAATGGCGGCTAGCAAATTGAATGTTTGGCGCCACGCCCTTAAAATCATCGATTTGTGTGAAATATAGGGATATTTCTATATTTGTCAGTAACAAACTGCACTTGAATATTTTCATTAACAATTTTGATTATAATAAACTACATCGGTAATAGTATAAACATGGATAATAGGCATAAAAGTGGTATTTGCGATTTTGTAAAAAACTTCCTAATATGGTATGAAAGTTTGAGTCACTTTATTAGCATAGAACGTTCGTTGACATAAAGGTATGTGTTTGGTATCTCATTTCAGTAGGCAATTAATTACAGCAAAATAGCAAATATAGTGGCCTGATGACGTATTAAATTGTTCCTTATCAATTATTAATCATGCACAGATCTTGTTTTATCATTTTGAAAATTTATAAAACTACTTAAAATAGGCAATTCCACTTTCACTTCCTGGTATCAGGTACTGTTGAAGTTTATCAGTATTTGTTGTGACATTGCTTTCAAATATATATAGAGAAATTAAAAATAGTTAGTACTTTACATACTTCGTTCTCTTTTTTTTTATAAAATATTAACTGATGAAAACTTTATCGATGAGATTCAGAAACATGCCTATAACTTTTATCCACGGGTAGGATGAATCATTAAAAAGAAATAAATAAATCATATTTTAATGACTATCACATCCAAAATAAAGGTTCTAAAATGGAGCTGCACTTTCAACTTCTTTTACTAATACCTTCGATAATTTATGTTTTAGAATAAACGAGATTGAAGCTATTTTATAATGTGCAAACAGATCAGTCTAACGCAGGGGTCGGCAAACTTTTAAGCCTGAAGAGCCTTTGCAATAAAAATATCAATTTCATGAATTTCAAAGAGCCACGAATTTTTATTTCTGTTCTGCGCACTTTAAAAAATTAACGATCTGAAAATATATATGATTTCGTCTTCTGAACATTTTATGACTTTTTGTTTGTAGTAACACTTTTCAAATATTTAAAAAATCCCGGGCGATTTACTTATTCAAATAAGAAGAAGAAGAGGAGACCTGGAGACCTAGCTACTATTGTTCAGTGTTCTTACTTTTTATCGTTAGTCACAGGTTAGTTAAAAAAAGAAAGAGGTTATGTGCGAAAAAGAAGCACTTTATGAAAAAATAAAGTTTTAGAGAAAAATATAGTGTGCCTTCCTGGAACAGCCAATCAGATAGAGCTCCCTACATGTTTTAGTTTGACAGTTTAAATTTAAACTGTAACTAAACCTGTCAAAATAACGAAGTCAAAAAAGTTCAGAAGTCAAAAAGATTTCGAATTTTTTTTAAAGAACGTGATGTAAGGTGATGTTTTTGTATTTTTTTTTTTAGTTATTTTGACAGTTTGAGTTTAAACTAAATTGAAAAGTCAAAAAAAGTTCAGAAGGTGAAAACGAATAGATTTTCGAAACATTAAAATTTTTTAAAATGTGCGATTCAAAGAGATGTGTTTTTGTATTTGTCTGCTTTTTTCAGTGTGATTTTTTGGTTAGGCAAATTTTTTTTTTTTAAATAACCCTTAACTGATTCCTTTAGCGGAAGGGATTATTTCAATAATTTTTAAATTTTTTCTCAGGATGTCCAAAAAGAAAAAAAAAATTACTTCAAACAATACGAGTAAACTCACTTTTGGGGCACCATTCTGCTCATATTTGTTGCCGTTCATAGAAATTGTAACGGACAAAAACTATAATTGATTGCGAGGATTTTCGTCTAGAGAATAAAAAATACGATAAAAGGAAAACAATTTATTTGCGTAATAACGACACTAGCGCAGTTTATGTCGGAATAATGGAAAATTATTCATAAAATCAATCCTGAATGTATTCAACAATAAATAATATAAAATAAAAGTTACAAAATATGCACGTTAAAATTCAAAAAGTACTAATACTTTTTAGTTCAACCGTAATACACTATTAACGGCTAACTCACTAATTAATCTTAAATTAATTATTAATTAGTTACAACCTAAATAATTAGTATAAGAAATACTATATAAGTCCTCTTTTTTTCTTGTAGTCTTGCAAGTTTAAACTTCTCCTCGGAGCTAGGTCTTTCGTGACTGTCTTCGGTACCACATTCACTGGAGTCGCTGCGAAAAAAACGTTAACACATACTCAACTTCGACAGTTGTCTTTTCTTACCTGGTAGGGGGACTTCTAGATCTATCTTAATATCAAAATCGTGAGCTGAGAATAAATCGTCCTGAGTAACTTGGGCCGGTTGAGCGGTTTTCTTGACGGTCTCTTTTTGAACGGGAGTTTGGTCCTTCTTGTCGTGGATGGGCACCATCGCCGCGGCCGCGTCTCTCGCTTCCTTTTCGCCCGCCCTAAAGTTCATCCTGGGCTTCGTCGATCGCCTCGTGAAAGGATCGTCGACCTGAACACATCGTCATTCCAATTTTACAAAAAACCAACATTACCGTAGAAATCACTAACCTTTTTTCCCTTATTTGCCCTAACTTCTGCCATGATTGCTTTTTCCGCCTCTTCGACGTTTTTCTTCCTATTCCTATCGTTTATATAAGAGATACTCGATATAGTTGAGGTACGCAGCTTGTCCAATTCAGTTGCCCTCTCCTCCAGATCTGCCAATTTCTGAGCCAACTCTCTGGCCACCTCTTCGTCGCCCCTACTCAGCGCTGAATCCCTCTCTTTCATCAGTTGCGTCTTTCTCATAGCGTAATTGAACGGGTTCGATTTGAAACGTTGCTTTTCTTGGATCTAAAATGACAATCGTTCAAAAGCAAATCAACAAGTAAAAGATTACTGGAATCGATACACACGATTCTCTCAACGTCTTGTTCATTGAACTCGTAGCTGATCGCTTCTTTTATGTCGGCTTGCTTTTGTTCAATTTTCGCTTTGGTTGGTAATTCATTGCCCGCCGCCGCACTCGCCTCTATCCATTTTAAATATTCGGATTCAGTGAATTCTTGATTTGATATAAATTCTAACCTAAAGACTCTCTCGGACGAGCCATGCCTTACTTTAAGTCCCTAAAAAGAGAAAGTCTACAGAATTCATTTTCCTCAACAAAAAAAAATTGACTTAGCAATTCAAGTGCATTTTAACACGTGGCTTAGCGTCAGTTTAGTTGTTAGGCGAGGCTACTGCCCAATAATAACAGCTTTCTATTATCCGTTACATGCAAGCACTCGCTTAACAATAATTTGTTATTTATTCGACAAAACAGGTGCTAATTAAAAAGAATCAGTTGGCACGTACCTTATTAGTTTTAGTATTCCCTAAGTTATAAATTTTCGCCGTTTCGTACACTCCAATAACCTCGGCTACCCTGTACACCGAGGCGTTGTTGTGTTGTCCAATTCCTACTTTGACGAAACACCCCTTGGCTATGCGGTCAAAGAACGGCATGTGAACGAACCTTTCTAATTTATGCCTAGAGAGACGGATGAGGTTAAGGTCTTGCCTAGGAGGCACGTAGGCTGGTTTCTTAGATTCTTCCTCCTCGTTTTCGTTCTCGCTGGAGCTGGACGTGTACGAGGACCGAGACCTTGAACGGGATCGCACCGATGCCGAGGAGGTCTGCCTTTGAGGCTGGGGTGAACTTTTACCACCTAAGTATATCATTAAAGTTATCAGTGCCATTTCGGATGTCATGTTGTTTCGTTGTTATGTATCAGATTTGTGTGATATTAGTAATTAGTCGAAGAAATGAAACAATGAACTTCCGAAATCTGTGCAGTAAGATGGAACGGAATGTGGTTTTTTGCATTCGTTTCGTTAGAGCGTCCAGAAAGTTTGTGACCCTATGTGATCAATAAGAAATGAAATTTGCATCGGTGCATAAAAAAATTGTATTTTTAAAATTGTTTCTCGAAGAGTTAAAATATGAAAAGTTTATAACTGGGAAAATATTGACGGAAATGAGTTCAATTTTGCTACTCGGGGGTTTTTGGGGTCGCTGAACACGAATATCATGACGGCAACGGTCTCTGAGGTACCTAGTGCCCAGGATGGCTGGTTTCTGTGACAACTATTTTATTCTTAATTATTTTTTATGATAAAAATACATTTCATTACAAAAAAATATACTTAAATATCTTTACAATTTTAATTTTTCTTATTTCACGTGTGCGCTATAACTTGGAGCATATACTAGCTACCAACTGGATTAAAAGCGCCAAATTAAAAAAAAATGTTTCGGATAATTTATTTAGATATTTGATAAAGCTTATGAAGATGACATCGATACCTTGGAGAACATTGCCGTTGTGATATTCGTGTTGAGCGGTCTCAAAAACCCCGAGGTAACGAGTTTCAGCTAAGTTTATAACGAATTTCCAGAAAACTCCAGGAGACGACGTGGAAACCGGCCACCCTGGGCACTAGGTATCTCCGAGACAGTTGCCGTCGTGATATTCGTGTTCAGCGACCCCAAAAACCCGAGGTAACGAGTTTCAGTTAAGTTTGTAACGAATTTCCGCAAAACTCCAGGAGACGACGTGGAAACCGGCCACCCTGGGCACTAGGTACCTCGGAAACCATTACCGTTGTGATATTCGTGTTGAGCGACTCCAAAAACCCCGAGGTAATGAGTTTCGGCTAAATTTATAACGAATCTCCACAAAACTCCAAGAGACGACGTGGAAACCGGTCACCCTGGGCACTAGGTACCTCGGAGACCGTTGCCGTCGTGATATTCGTGTTCAGCGACCCCAAAAACCCCCCAAGTAGCAAAATTGAACTCATTTCCGTCAATGTTTTCCGAGTTGTATATTTTTCATATTTTTTTAACTCTTCGAGATGCAATTTTAAAAATGCATTTTTTTTATGCACCGATGCAATTTTCATTTCTCATTGATCATATAGGGTTACAAACTTTCTGGACGCTCTAACGAATCGAATGCAAAAAACTGCATCACGATCTATCTTACTGCACAGATTTCGTAGGTAAGGCCGTTTTTAGTGCTTTATTTCCTCGACTAAATAGCTTCCGTGAGTAAATAATATTATTTGGTCATTTATAATGCAGCACGTTTGGAATACAAAGGTAAGAAAAAAGCACGAAAATTTGTCTAATGTATATCTGGTGGTTCTGGAGGTTAAATTTAACGAAAAAATTAGTATTTTATTGACCAACTATAGAAAAATTTCTATTTTATTTATAAGTAAAGAAAATATAAAAACAGAAGAAAAACTATAAAAATAATAACAAAATTGTTAACAAAATAAAATAAACTAAAATTGTACTTTCTGTGTTATCTTAGACTAAATGGTACATTGAACTGAAGGCGTTTCATAAGTAATGGTAAACACTTGACGGGATATTGGCAGTGAAAATAATACTATTTAGTAGTTATTCATGTCTTAACGAAAAGTAAAACGACGAAGACGAGCTTTTAGATTTTCTCTTAAGAGATGATGAATGGGTGTTATTTTGTTGGTGGGAAACCAATACATTTTCAATTTAGATGTACTTTCCAAAGGTAATGCATCTTTATTAAAAAAAAAAAATATGGGAAATACAATTTTCATGGAAAATTTAACGTTTTAAATGTTACGTATGTAGTGCTCTTTAGGTGTTACATCAAAATTG
The DNA here is from genome assembly GCF_000390285.2 of Anoplophora glabripennis. Lineage (NCBI taxonomy): Eukaryota > Metazoa > Arthropoda > Insecta > Coleoptera > Cerambycidae > Anoplophora > Anoplophora glabripennis. The sequence continues at coordinate 1,318,757 of NW_019416376.1, read as the reverse complement.
AAGGAGTATTACGATGACCTTTCACGAAAACACCTTATATCTTCCTACAATTCATTAAAACATGTTATTTATTAATATTTTGGCTTTTACTATCCACAGCTAAGTGTTGCACCATTATTTACAAAACAGCGCGTATATAATACATTCGTATAAAAAATTAACTCATTTTTAAAAACAAATTAAAGAACTGACGGCAACAACTGGAATGAAACGCAAAGTATTAAAACTTGAACACTGGCAATCACAGATTTAAGTTCACTTCACTTCATCCGTATTCCCTTTCAGAGCTACACGTAACTGTTAAAAGTTCGAATGGCAGTGTAACGTCCCGTCGTGCAAAGACATCATTTAGTGTACTGTAATTTGAATAACGATGCCTTCCGACCGGCCGCAGTATTCGAGTACGGCCTACAACACATGCAATACTTCTTATATTCTACCAAATATCCCCCAGGTACAACGCAAATCGTCCCAACCACACTGTTCTGAGGCTTGCGGTTGTTCATGTCGCTGTGGACACTCTTTATTTCCTCGCACCTTCTCCAAATGTAGCTGCGATATTTTACTAGAACCCTATGTGCGTTATTTCCGGGATATATTGCAGGGTCTACGGAGACAACGACATAACCGGGCGGTGCATTTTGTTGAAACTCGGCTACTAGCAGTGGATCTACATAGTCTTCGTACGCTAACTCATCAGAACAGTGCAAGTGGAATCCTCTAAACAAGTCATATCGTACCAAAGGTCCATTTGCTACCTGTCGATCTTCTGACAGCCGTTCATCTCTTGATATGGAGCCAATTTTTGCCGTGGAACTACTTCCTGGAGAGCTACTTTCTGAGGTGTTACTTCCTGCTAAAGGAGAATCACCAAGAGCAGATCAGACACAATTAAAATATTTATTTAATTCTTCATTTTTAACCACGATATAAGATCTAATTCATTTAAAACGGCTATTTGAACATAAAACACCAACTGAGTTAAAGAGAGCGATGTGAACTATACATCTGTAATTGCCGAAACTGTTTTGATTGTGTTTCTTAATAACGTTTTTTAATATTCATCTTTTGTGATAAATTCCTTTATATCAGCATGATATTAGTAAAAAATTATATTTGGTATAAAATAGAAGTCAAAATAAACAATTAGCTGAATATACACGCAAAGACTTATTGGAGCGAAAAATTGTACCAAATAATTGTCGGATAAATCGTTAAGAAAAATCTCAGATAAATTTTAGAAGTTTTATTGAATCGAATTATGGTATAAAGTTTATCTGACTGCTTATTCGTAACGTCTGTGTCATTCACAAAGATTTATCTCTAAATCTGGTAAGATTATTCCATCATCGTTGATCTTTCGGAAGTTGAAAAAATCGGAGCAATTTATTTGTTACTCATAAGTATAGTTTGCCACGAAAACATGAACAAAAACGACGTTAAATGCGTTTTATTACTTGGAATGATGGGTTATGTGATTATAAAACGACACAGAAGAAATAAAAAGCGAACAACTAATAAATTCTTTTGATGCCATATTTCAAATTGTAGTATGTTCTGAACTCAAGACAGAAATTAACCGACTTTACATATCGCGCAGATATTTCCTCCAACATGTAGGTACTAACACGCAGATGATGCTCTACACAATATCGCCCAATAATTCACGAGATTTATCAGCCGTTTAATCACTGTGTTAGTGTACGTGACAAAATAATCGTTCCAAATTATTTGGCAGCAATTTAACCGCCAAATTATTGGTATTTTTAAATTTTTCTTGATGGCCGTTTTGTCTTTACAGTTTATGCAATTCAACGTTAAATCGGCCAAATCGGTCGATAAAACTGCTCGTGTATATTCAGCTATTAAGACAGTTTCCACTGACATTTTCTGAAGATTCCTTTCTATTATGAGTTTGGAGAATTACGTAATGAAATTTTTACTTATGTTAGTATTCGGGGTATTCAAAAACAGAAATAAATTTGCCATACTACAAAGGTAACTCGCTTGGATGAAAGTAAACAGACTTGTATCAGGTTGCTTCCTTAAAAAGCTACAGTTCAACAATTTTTTTTTAACTAAAAATAACCGAGTCACTTTTTAAGATTAAAATTTTATATAAGGGAGATTTTTGGTACACTAATGATGAACATAAGGACTATTAATATCTGAAATTTTATTTTTTTTTGGCAAATTTTTTTGAGAAACAATACTATGGGCTGCCTAAAGGAGGTGATTCTGAGACTTTTCACAGGCCCAGCATCAAAAAGGGTCCGCTATCGGGCCTGGACTTGTTGCATAGCGTAAACAACTTTAATTCATGATAATACAACAATAAGCAAGGACGACATATAATAACAGTGTCTTGTTCATTACTCTTCGGTAGTCTGTGAATGACTGGAAGACACTGACCTGATGGACACTTTTTTTTACATTTACATTTTACGTCTTGTGTTTTGCGGCAACAAATACCTTTTTTAAAGCCACAAAAAGTACATTTTGGAAAACACCCGTATTTTCACAAAAAAATGATAAAAAAGCAAAAGAATGTTTAAAGTATTCGGCAAAGAAATATTTTGTTCAATGTAGCTGTTACCGTTGAAGTATGGACCATTCGTTCCTGGAGCGTATACAAATTAAAATATACCAAAAATAATACAAAAGAAAACATTTAAAATATATCCCTGTTAAATCATTTCAATTTCATATTTCAAGGTAAAAATCTAATGAACGCAAAAGCCACAAGTACTTGTCGTGGCTGTGTTTGCGATCGGCCTTAGAGTTTGCAGACACAGCTCTCAACAAAACTGGACTCAGTCTGCTGAGATGTAGACATGAACATGTTTACAGAAAATACTTCGCCACACAATAATATTAACAATAAATAGTACCGGTAAATGTAAAAATTACGAAGAGGTCTAAAAGTAAAAACACAAAATACAAAAATTTTCGCTATTAATGAAATATCTTATTTAAATCAAATTTTGTCACTTATTTATCGGACACCCTGTATATAGTATTTTAACTTAAAAACAAACACAAATTACTGTAATTTATGTAGATATATAAAATGAATACATGGAGCCGAATACTACCGAGAGGAACGACTAACGAATTCATTATCTTACGAGCCGTGAAACCCAAACTCTAATAATAACGTTACTGATCCCAACAACTGAATTGAAATGATTCTTTGCTTGTCACGTGCAAAATTATTCTATAATTTTCTACACCTACCTTCACTTTCACTATCATCTGAATAAATATCGGATGCCTTCAACTTTGTTTCAACTTTCGTCGACAGCGTCTGTTCTTCCTCGTCCTTCTTCTTCTGCTCCTCTTTCTTCTTCCTCTCCTCCTCAGCCTCTTCCCTCTTGATCTTGCCTTCTCGTTTAGCTTTCAACTGCGCCATAGCATTGACACGTTTATCTACTTTTCCTCTATTCTCTTCGATATTTTTCTTACGCTCCTTACTCCTTTCCTTGTGATCAATCGAACTAAAATCAGTTTGCAACTTGTTCTGAAAGTCTTTGTCTTTGTCCCTGTCTTTCTCTCTAGGCGGCTTGGATGATTTATCTTTGGCACGCTCAGCCTTCCTAGCCTGACGCAACTTCTTTTCTATTTCAAACCTACACAAATAAAGTTTAATTTTTTACATAAAACAGAAGTTTTAAGGTTTACCTAGTTTTCATAAGTTCCCTTTGCTCAATACGTTTAAAGATTTCAGTTTCCCTCTCCTTTTCGGTCAATGCCGCCAATCTGGCTCTATCTTCTTCATCACCCATCAGTTGATCGTCATACCCGTCATTAAATTCTTCATCCGAACTGGAAGAATCTGACACTTCCCCTTCTTCGGGCTCTGAATTTCTTTCATCCTTCTTCTCGTCTTTTTCCGACTCAGAATCGGAAGATATAGAGTCACGTTTGGCTTTTTTCTTATTCTTAGTGGAGCTGTCACTTTCTGCTTCAGATTCGGAAGAAGACTTTGCTTGTGGTGACCTTTTCTTTCTGTTTTTCTTCTTGGCTAACTTCAAAAACTCCTGGAAGCAACAAATTTGTATTGAAAACTTTTGAAAATTATACATTAAACAAACATTTTGTATTAAGTCATTCATTGTTCTGATGCAAAATGTCACCACTTGTCTAATTAACAGAAATTGCTGTTTAAGCCACCTATGATAACTTCAAAGGTAGATTTTTCTTATAAATGGGAAATCATTTTTAAAATATACGGTCATTAGGTTAGGAAAAAAGTTATAGTACTTACCGAATCTAAATCACTTCCAGAATCATTGCTCGAGTCACTATCTATTAAAGCTTGGTTTTTGCGTTTTACCATTTTGTTTGTGTATTAATAGAACCAGTAAAATTTCAAGTCACGACAAAATCTAGTGCTATTTCCACAACGCAACAACGGTTTGATTTGATGAAATTTTCAATGACATTCTCTCCGCAACAACGTAAACGCGCGCGCGCTAGGTTATAGTTCTAGGGTAAAACTAAAATTACCAAACTTTGGTAACCAAAGTCACTGGCCGCGTTCAACAGATAGAAAACCATTTAGAAGCTGTTTTAAATCTGTCAGTGCCAGTCAGTGGTGTTTAATGATCTGCTGAACGACCTATTTAAAATTTATTTTGACATAACCTTATTTTTTTTAACAAATGGAAATAATGAATAATCAATTTGAAAACATAATCTTTGAAAGAGATAATATAGTTATTAGAGCTGTGCCGGCAGCAAATGACCTCTTGGAGGAGCCCCTTCATGACGGAGGAGCGGCCGTATGTAACAATATACTTAATTATGAAACTATAGTGCCCAATTACACAGACTTTGACTTTGCCATAACCCAATCAAGAATTCAAAATTTCCCGTTACATTTCTACACGTTTACAGATTTAAGCGCTTAAACATGTTTACATCTAACTATTTTCAACTGTACGTTCAGCAGATTAATCATAAACAGTTTGTCAATTTGTATCTGTTGAATGCAGCCAATGATGCTAACAAGTGGAAATAAAACGCGGAATTCTCAATTCTCTTTTAATAACACGGGAATGTTCGACAAATAAAGTACAAAAACGAGGATTATAATATAATTTAAAAATACTGTATTTATTAAAAAAAGGTCATATTTTCACTACACTAGATTTATAACTAGTAAAATGCATAAATGAAAGAGGAAAATACGTAATAACATTAAAGTCTTTGCACTTGTTTACGGTTACAATAAAAATATATAAAATCATTCAATAAAAATAACATAATAAACAGAGCGATTTTTTTACGCAGCTCGTATGCCTAATTTTTTTAAGACCTTCAGCCCCTGTTCTTCGTACTCCTGCTTCGATAACCAGAAGGCGTCCCTGTCCTTCATGACTTCGGCCAACACCGCGCCACCAATGAAAACCATATCTTTACGCCTCGGTGGGTCCTCTATTCTGATTTTAAATTTGTTGAGCTTCTCTATGTCGTTCTTAAGTACTCGTTCTATGTAAAGTTGTTTGATTTCACGCTCCAGTCGTGACGGAAGCCCTGGATACATTGTAGACCCTCCTGACAGTACGATGTGTTTGTAAAGCTCTGGTCTCATGTCGATATCGGCAGCCTATATTAAATATTATATTACATTTATACGTAGAATGAAAATTTCTAAACACCCTTTATATTAAACCGGAGACCACTACGTACCTGTATTGTGTTGAAGACCAATTCGGCGATACCCTGCCCCTCAACGTTTATCAAGTGAGGCTGGAACAACGCTTCTGGCGCTTCGAACCTCTCACCACCCACTTTGATGACACGACCATCGGGTAGGGTATAGGGCTCCACAAGAACCGTTGTTTCTAAAGCTAGACGTTGTTCAGTTTCAATATCGTAGCCAATGTAACACAATTTTTCTTTCATCATTCTTACCTTAAAAAATAATTTAAATGTGAATCGGTCAATCAAAATAATTCAAACCACAAATAAATACGTGTAGTACAACAGTAATTTTACATAGACTGGGTACGTTATTAATTATTCGCATCACAATATTTAAAAATAATTAAATAAATCTTTACCGTTTCAAAATCAGCAGAGTGGTTGAAAGCATATCCTCTGAGCAACAATAATTTAATCAGATAACGTGTAATATCACGACCAGCTATATCTAATCGCCTGGTAAGATGCGGCAGTGCGTATTCCTCATAAACAGGGCATATGTGCGTTACGCCATCTCCAGAATCGACAACAACACCCGACAATAGTCCCTGAAAAATAATTTTATTATTATTTCATAATAACACATTTTATTGATTATTTACCTGAGCATATAGAGTTAACACAGCCTGAATAGCAACATAAGCTCCAGCAAATCCATATTTCTCAAACATAACCTCAATCATCTTTTCTCTATTTTTGGTAGGGTTCATAGGTGGCTCAGTCAGAAGGATCTTTAATCACATTTTGTAAATTAAGCGTTAAACGAGAAATTTATTTGGATTATACTTTCTTTTAAAAACTTACTTTGGTTTCTCTGGGATCTAAATTCATTTTTTTGGGGCCAAACGTATAGTCCCAAACATGGCACATGTCCTCCCAGTTCCTTACAACACCGTTCTCCATAGGATAATTTACTTCTAATAGTGATCTCAAAGCGGAGGCCTCATCACCCACCATTAGATCCTAAAGTAAAACATTTAGAACCTTCTCATAAACTCTGCTTCATAAAAGTTAAGGATGACTGCACAAGATATAAATTTAAAATATACAATTACTTGTTTAATAAAAATTATAATGGCAACTCAGACACACACAAATATCACGCACTAGTTACTGTTCTTTATGTATTATTCTCGTTTCAGACAAGATATAATTCACCGCATCAGCTGGGAATGTCAATTTTTGTATTTATTTAAACAAAGAATATAACCAAGCATCCAAGTGTTTGCAAAAATAAATTATTTGAAACACTACTATCCTTTTCCAAGAAGATTCTTGTCAATATCCTTAATTACTATGAAGCAGAACGTTATTAGCTCAAAAAATTCCTCAATCCCTATTTACTTACAGGAAGAGTACTTGCAACTCCCTGAAGCATGTAAAAATTAGTGAGCATTATATTAACATTCTAAATAAAAAATAAAAACTAAACAACAATTACGCAAATAATTATTAGTGGACTCTAAATAAAAACTTTACAATATATATAAAAGATAGTGAAGTAAACTATTCTTGTAAGTGTAGTGCAACAATGGAATATATATAAAAACTAGCACTGAAATGGTCGACATAAAACTGATATGGGTTTTAAAGTGTTAGTGGTAACACAACAATCAAACAGTCAAACACATTCAGTAAAACAGGAAGACACTTACATCTACATGTAAACCCTAAAAAGATAAAAACAGGACATGAATAATAACTTCCACAGATAATCCATCCAAGATTACAAAATACTTATTAGTCGAATGAACTCAACTCACCTTAACTTCTATATCACCTATTTTATTTACAGCTCTAATTATCGGCCTCCCAACCATTGAAGGAAATATATGAGCAGGAAAATTACTACCGGCATATCCGCATTTAACGAACTGAAAGATAAATAGATAAAATGAAATTAGTCAGGTTATGTTTTAACATCAGTGGTTTCTATTTAATATACAAAATTTACTTACCCCAGTTCCATTATCACACACTATTACTTTTCTACCTTGACTATCCATTTCAAATTATTTTTGTTTTAACTAAATAACAACGATTCTACTTCTGAATCATTCGTTTCTCTTTACCATTACCACACCTCAACCTGACAGTGGTCAGTGACAGTAAAATTGACAGTTTTTCGTTGATAAAATCGTTATCTACTTGAAACATATCTTTTTACGCCCATTTTTATTACCCTCAGCGCCCCCTTTAACTGACAAATTGACATTACTGACAGCTAATAATGTATATACAAAATGTAGCTGTTGTTTTTGTAAGTTGAGAAATATTTTAATAATAGATTTGATAAAACCATTAATAAGATAAGCCGAATAAAGTAAGTAATAAAAATAATGTGTATCCAATTAATATTTTATATGGTTAGATTAGCTTTGTAAAAATGTAACCTAATACTTATATAGAAATTGTATCTTAGATGTCATGAATTTCTCTACATCAGAATTTGTGCTGGGAAGGCAGAGGGGTCGACAATGGGTGCCTCTAATATCTCAGCAGGTGAGTTATATAAAATTTTTTTGTAAAAAAATTACGTTCTTTATTTTTAGTTTCGACTTCGTCATGTCTATCAAATTATCGGATTCAACCTTCTATCAGAAACAGCAGGTAGCTATTATTTTACTCTTCATTTAACAACAATGTGTGCCCCTTTTTATACAAGTCAGCAAATCCAAAATCCTAACCCAAAATGGCCAGAATTGGATTTAAGAAACATTGCGAATACTTCCGCTTCATGTGTAGTTCTGAGGATATGGCAGCACTGTTCAGATGGTGCAGATAATATAATTTTAACTTGGGGTGTACATTTCTCGGGACTGGTGTATATAGGGAATAAAATAGCAGAGATTCAGCCAGTATATTTTAAGAATAATTCTGTGATACTTTACATGCAGGGAGGGTATTATACTAGTCACCATGTGATTAAAACTGATCTGCAGAAACCCATACCTTTTCTTAATAATGTAAATCTCATTAATACCTTAAACAACAAGGTTATCTATAGACGTATTGCTATAAAATCTCCTCAATGCGAAATACAGGATAGCTACTCCTTAAATAAACTTAGAAGATTACATTCTTTACAAGTCGAAATTAAAAAGAAGAGCATCGAAGTTCAGAACGTAAGGGACAAAATTAACGTTCAAACTTGTACAGACTTCAGTGCAAATGAAAGTTTACACGAGTCAATTCCATCTAGTTCCAGTTGTAGCATTAGGTATGCCCCACAGTTATTAACCATGAACTCTCTAAATAGGATGTTACAGGTAACATTACCATTATTTCCGTTGATTTTACGCTTAGGTAATTCTGCCTTGTAGGAAAAACCTACCAAAGTTCAAAAACAGGAAATGACCAGAATTAATAAGGAAATCGAATTAGAGAAATTTCGAATTAGGTTGCTGTCGCAGGAGAAAGATAAGAAGAACGTAATTATTCGGCAACTAAAGCAAAAACATTCCGGAATAATCGAGGAAAATGAAGAAAGAAGTAAGAAAAGTCGCAATTTTAATCTTGAATTAGAATTATAAAAAATTTTATTATTTCAGATTTTAACTTAATGGAAAACTACCATATGTTGAGCAGAGAAGGGGAAAGGTTAAAAGAATATAAAAAGAGTTTACTACAACACCGAGAAGTGTATTCGCTAATATATTTCCAGTTACAACAGAGGCGGAGGCGATTATTGCAAGAGCTGCTATTTATTTATCCCATAGATAAGCACAGCGAAGAGAAGTACACTGTGCATGGAATATATTTACCGAGATCAGATATTCTAGCGGGTAATTGATTTGAAATAGTAGTGTAATATAAATAATCTTTTATTAAACGTGTTCGCAGATTGTTCCGATACGGGGTTGTCGGTAGCGTTAGGCTACATAACACACATGCTAATAATGTGTTCCACATTCCTTCAAGTTCCTTTGAGATATCCGGTGACACATTGCGGCTCACGATCCTATATCACCGATAATGTTTCGCCTTTGCTGCCGGAGAAAGAAAGAGAGTAAGTAATTTCTAGAGAAATCGTTATTTTATGTGAAAAATATTTATGGAAATGTTTAAATATTTATATAATAAACAATTCAAGAGAATAACAGAGGTGGCGACATGTATTACTTTAATTTAAATCGCTCTTATAGGGAAAACAGTTTTATTATTATTTCTTAATTTTTTGGCAATATTTTTTAACCACCTGGGAATAAGTGGACCTTCATTCTTAATATGGAGAGCAATGTGCACTGAATGCAAAAGTGCGTTGAAAAACGCCGTAAGTCAAAGAAAAAAAAACCACAGTTGTGTAGTTAGCGATATTCTAAGTGATTATCGAAAAATATTCCTTAAACTGTTAACATGTAAAAGTCAATTCTAACATTGGCCCTAAATAGCAAACCATTCAAAATGCTGCAAGACCATTGTCGCCACCTTCTATATAGTCCAATCAGTCTGTAACGGCCTAATGTTAAATTTACAAAAAATACCACCTGAAACAAAAATTATGGTGATATAGGAAAATAAATTCTAAGAAAGATAGTGTATTTTTCCTGTGGCGCATAAACGGCGAAGTTAACCTAAAAAATTCATAAAGGCAAAAAAATGGTTTTTCGCTAATAAGAAAAAACTTGATCTACAATCGAAAAAGTTAAATGAGAAAGTTGTAGTTATTAAAAAAGCCTATCGATTCGTATTTTTAAACATATCGATTGTTATATTACTTTTCCAGATATATCGAAAAAACCGTCAAAAATCGACTTTTTTTGTTCTTGCTGTATCTCTTGCAAATTAAGGTTTTGAAACTTGTTACTTGCTGTAAATGTAGCCCTCGGCAAGCAAAAAAGTGCCTTTTTTTAAATTAAACAATATTAAAAATTTTTCGAGTTACATATATCGATTTTTCGAAAAAAAGGTCATCTCGAAAATCGTCTCTTCTTGCTCAACGAATAGTCGTAGAGAAACTAATCAGGGCTCATTTCTTTCCTTCAGAGTTGTACTTTCATGGTAAAAAAGAGTGATAAAGATTTTATTAATTTCAAGTGTCCAAAAATGACTTTTGAAAAAAGTAAACATTTTTTGGTCGCGTTTTTCTTGAATATCTTTTTCGATTTTCATTTCTCGATAATGTCTATTACAGCAATTGATTGCTGGCGTTTTTACGCGAATTTAAAAAAAAAACGTTGCTCTGCAATCTTCTGGAGCTGATATATTTTTTTTTTTAAAAAATTCAACAGGCCGCTATTTAAGTGTTACAGCATCCATTCTTACACATATTGAAGTTGAAGACTTATACATATTTTTAATAAAAAATACTGTGGTTCATTTCAGCCACTTCTGCATTTTTAATTGTGCGTCAAACCGAGGCAACTGTAGTGTGCGGCGGAGTGGGGGTAACGCTACTCGGCCGCTCCGAAAACTGAATTCGCGATCCAGAAGTCGAGATAATGAAGATTTTGAAAGTAAGAGCGCGAATTCAGTTTTCCGAGCTGCCGAATAGTGTTACCCCCACTCCGCTGCCCGCTACAGTTAGCTTGCGGCGCTCTCGAATGCCTCAGATTGATGCACAATTAAAAATACAGAAGTGGCTAAAATTAACCACAGTATTTTTTATTGAAAATATAAGTCTTCAACTTCAATCTCTGTAAGAATGGACACTATAGCACTTAAAAAAAACATTCTCTCGGCTACAGAAGGTCGTAGAGCAACAGTTTTTTTTAATAATTTGCATAAAACTGCCAGCAATCGATTCCTGTAATAGACATTATCCTGAAATGAAAATCAAAAAAGATATTCAAGAAAAACGCGACCAAAATATTTTTACTTTTTTCAGTTATTTTTGGACACTTGAATAAAATCGTTGTAACTCTTTGTTACTATGAAAGTACAACTCTTTAGGAAAAAAATGAGTCCTAATTCACTTTTCTACGACTAAACATCGATTTTTGACGGTTTTTTCGATAGATTTCGAAAAGTAATATACCAATCGATATATTTAAAAAACAAATCAATAAGTTTTTTTAATAACTACAACTTTCTCATTTAACTTTTTTCGATTGGAGTTCAAGTTTTATTTTCATTAGCAAAAAACCGTTTTTTTTGACTTTTATGAATTTTTTAGGTTAACTTCGCCGTTTCTGCGCCACAGGAAAAATACTTTCTTAGAATTTTTTTTCCTATATCACCATATTTTTTGTTTCCAGATGGTATTTTTTGTAAGCTCTTCTAACTATTGATTGAACTAATATCTACTTGTCTATTTTCGTGAATTGTTTTGAAATAATTATTCATTTTTGTACATATCAAGCCAGTCCCTGAATAATTTGTATTCACGTATATTGTATTTTTTTAGCTTTCCCCTTTACACGAGAGGAAAGGACAAAGCTCAGTTCACCTACGCTGTGTATCTGCTGAATAAGAATCTTGCTCAGTTGCGGTGGTTGTTCTACATGAACACCAGCGACTTAAAGTCTACGCTACCCAACCTGTTAAATTTCTTACAAGGACAAAAAGAGTTTCGTTTCGAGTCTCTGTCTCCGACGAATATCTCGTTAAGTTCAAAGCACGATCAGCCCGGGGACGCAAAGCAGTCACCTCCCCACTTAGCAGTTAGTGAAAAATATGTTAGTTTACATAGCTTTGGTTCAAATCCCAATATATCCGATCCTATTTTAGACTGCATAAGGCATGAGAATCAAATTCAGAGGTCGAGTAGTCCAACGCGAAAACCTAGTAGAAAACCAGTTAGTAAACCGTGTAGAAATAGTGAATGTGGTAGGGGATTAAGCGAGATTCTTGCTATTCCAGAGGCGTTTCTTAATAAGCAGATCAGTTCAGATTCTTTTAGAAACTACATAGTCTCCGAGAAGTACAGTTCTGATGTTTCCAAAGATGGCAGCTGTTGCGGTAAGTGCTGCCGCTGTTACACTGTAAAGCTAAAATCTTGTTCGTCTCCAATTAAATAAAATGTTATTCTCGGTGATTTTTAAGGAAAACTACAACTTTCGTATATTCTGTTTTATACCCGAGTATCACTCTGTAGCAAGAAAATTGAGTGAAAACATTCTTGCCTTTTCAGCTCTCTTATACAGGATGTAACTTTAAATGGGGGTCATTTTTTTTAGGGGTATTTCTTTTTAATCAAATAAATAGTCAAGTTATAATTAGTTTTTTAAAATGCACTTTAATAGTTATGTACGCCACCACTGTAATATTCATGTGTTACAAATACATGAATTGTAGACAACCTACAGTGCGTGTGGAGGGAGATAGTGTGGGTCAACGGCAACGAAGCGAAGGGCTTCAGTTGTACCATTATTGATTACTGCTCAAGTCTTTTGCTAGGTTACTTGTTAAGTACTGTTTGTACTGGAATTGTGCATGCGTTGCGACTAACGCGTGCCGTTATTTGATGTTACACTAGCTTCTGCAACGGCGGGGTACGAAAAAACGTTTTTAAAAAAATTAAACTTTTGTGACGGAATTTGATAAAAATAAACTTGATATGTGTTTAAAGGTCAAAGGAGCCTCTGTATAAATATGACTCCCAGTCAAAGGTACACCCTGTATAACAAAAACAATTTTTATAGCATTATTTCAACCTCTTACAAAAATACATCAATGCTGAAAAAATTTCAAAAAGTGTTGTTTTTTGACAAATATTCACCAAGATGATTTCTTTAGCTTAATATACATGGAAGATAAAAAGGAAAACATTTTTTTTTTAATTTTTGGAGGGGCGTAACTTCAAATTATTTTATACCAAATACAAAATAATTTTATACCAAAGACCCTTATTAATTTTCATCAGAGAAGTGCCCTTTACATTTTGTAGGTGTTATTTAGATACACCCTGTATATATATTCATAAAAAAAAATTATTTTGGATTATGTATGCAAAATACCTATTTACAAATGTCCAAAAATTTCCTTATTAAAAAAAGAGGTTATTCGATATCACATAATAAAAATTGCATCTCGTATCAGTACGTTAGGATGCAGTTTTTGTTGTTCAATTTTTCTCAAAAATCAATCTTTGACAACTTTTTATCTACCTCCTTGAGAAATACAAGAAATCCACCAAACGCGTTGAAATTGATCCACGCAATGTGCAAAAACTTCTGATGTGAAGTTTATCAAACAATAGGGCAAATTTTTAAATTAATCTATGAAAAAATTCATATGTTTGGAATTAGAAAGAGACAAACAATTATGATTGATGAATTCCATGAACTTAAAAACTTGCCTATATTGTTTATCAACACCATAATGCTGAAATTATTTTCTCAAACACTTCTATCGTTCATATGTCAATTGGATTTTAAAAAATGGAACTTACTATTTCAGGCGGCAGCATTACGACTCATAATTCAATCGGTGCAATAAAAATAACAAATGGGAAAGAAATAGATAGTTATAATGAAAACGTGGGAGAAGGTAACGAATTAACCCACCAGGAATCCATCGAACAAGGAACAGACCCGCTGGATCCTACGACAAACCTCTCCGCCGTTATAACTAAGTCGATAAACATTCAGACGAACAGTCACACAGACAAGAATATAATTAGTGACTTCAAAGTAACGCAGAGTAAGAGAATGAGTAGATCGGCGGGGTCTTACACTGACGACGAGTCTAGTTTGGTTCTGAGAACGACTTTTGAAATAGGTTCGGAGCCGCAGTTGAATATTTCGAATGATTTAAATCTCAATAGTGGAGAGAACGAATCGATTATGCTGCCCGAGTGTCTGCAGGAAGGGCAGCAGGAATTCTTGGAAAAGTGGTTGAAAACTACACCGAATTTTATAAGTTCCGACGAGAACTTGTATCCAGACGAGTATCTGGGGACGTCCTCAGGGACGGCGTCCCAAAATAGCCCTCTCATGGCCAGAACTGATGCTTTGCTTAGTACCAAGTCGTTCAATTTGGTGAAACCTAAGCCGTAGAAACGATTATGTATGTAATATTAATTGTACACCTTTACTTATTTAATTATGAATGTATAGTTAACTGTCATAAAATGTACAGTATAATTTTGTATCTTTTATTTCAGTTCAGATAATATATTTTTAATGTTCTTTGAATCTGTTTTCTCGCGTCCGACGCGAATAGGGCGTGATTTATTTTGTTTTTTGTTGATTTTATCCGTAAACTGTAATTTTATTTTATGTGTATTGGAGCAGAAAATAATGGAAATAAGATTTATTTGAATGCTTTGTTGTACAAGGTGTCTCGCAAGAGCAGCAATATAATTTTTTTTTGACAAATGTAGTTTTTGAAGTCTTTTATTTAAGAAACCATTCAACTGCTTTTGCTCGTGTTAACAATAGACGGATATTAATTTACTTTCATTTCGAAGACGGAGCAGTGTCGTCGAGAAAAGTTACTAAAAAACTGCAAATAAAACGTGTTTAATAAAAAAAATTAAAATTGAGTTTTTAAAACCCAGCGAGTTATGGACAGAGTGGTGCCAAAACTGAAGAAGCGAATTTCTCCAAATTTAAGAACATTTTCTTATACAGGGTGAATCAGATTCAATGTCCGATCCGAAGGGATCAAAATAAATGGGGTTTTCATATGAACACTTTTTAAAAAGTGATCTCTGTTATACGCACTAATTTGGAATATACTTTTTTATTCTCGTAACTAATGAAAAATTGCAAATAAACTTTGTATTATTTTTCTGTGGCTGGCACAATTTTCAAAAGAGTGATTCGAACAAGAAATTCGTTGACACGTTCCATAAAAATTGGCTTGTACTTGCAATGAAAAATGAAAATTGAGGTTTTAAGTCTCTCACAGCCCAAAACTTTCATAAATGATTACAAGCCACGTAATGAAAGGTACCTCTAAGGTGAGCATCTGCACACAAATTTTTTTAAAGTTGCACAGCCGTTTTTGTATTCTACGCACAATGGGCTTGTTCACCATTTTTTAAGTTTAATTTTATAAAAAAATTGCATCTAAAAATGGCAAAAATCCAAATTTCATTAAAAAAAGTAAAGTTTAGGTCAGAAAAATTTTTGAACATTTTTGCTCCCATACGCTTTCGTACAGCACTGTTAGCGAAAAAATTAGAGGGAACATTGCACGTGACCAATAATTTTATTTCCTTGCTAAAATTAAAAATTCTTGAAACAATAAGATCAAGATTACATTCATTGTTGTTCTCGGGCGAGGCTCTGTGGGGCGAACTCCACTCCAGTCGCAGCGAAGCTTTTGGTTACTTTAAACTGGAATGTGAAATTTTAGTAAGAAAAGTGATTATTCTGATATAACCAATTCTGATTTTAGTCATTGGTATCTAGCTCTAAAATTAAAAAGGGAGGACACTTTTTTATACCAAATTTGTATAAAATATCTTTAAAAGTGCTCAAGCTATGGGTATCCAAACATCACGATTTTTTGACGTCATTTGTATAAAATATAATTAATTAATAGTCAAATTGTCGTGATTTATTCAGAATAAAAAACATCACTTAAAAATCATACAACAAACATAAACAAAATGAAACAATTATGCAAACGATTCTTTGGCTATTTCTTAACACCTTTCCCACTAACGAATCTCTTCTGAGGGAACTTTGATTTCTTTTCTTTACCCTTTTGCTGTGTCATCTGCAGTGTTGAATTTCGGTCAGTCGCCATGCTAGATGTGGGTATAACGAAAATGTTCGGATCAATTTTATTGATATCATCCGGATTATGTTTTGGAATTTCAACCAGGTTTCTATCTTCGTTCAAGACACCTGGCGCTATCAACTGAAATATTTCTCTGGCCCATTCTGGTAGTCCTTCCCTGGAAACGATATACTGCCAGCATGGTATACCCAAATGTGCTAAGCACATGCGGAAATAAGTGGTAAGGTCCTCGGCTAAATAATTGAAAGACATAGGGCTGCTATAGAGCCAAATGCTAGGTATGCAGTATGTATTTATGTAAACCAAAACAACTTTTGCATAGTTATCTACAGCAGCTAGTTCAAAGACTTTGCTTTCCCTCGACAAAACTAGCATGTAGTTCTTGCCGTACTGTTCAATTTGGGCTACGTTTTTGGTTTCATATCCGTATATTCTTTCTATTTCGTTTAGGCCGTTTATTTTTATGCTTCCTTCTCGTATTAAAGTGTCCGCATTTTCTGTTGAATTATAATCGTAGGAGAAATCGTAAGTATATAAAAATCCATTAGTAGATGAATAAAATGCTCTCAAATCCTCTGGTAAGATTACCGAGTTGTTGTGCTCCCATGCCCGTATGTCTATCTGTCGCACACCTGGAAATCTTTTTAATGATATATTGGAGATGCAAGGTGATTTTTCCAGTACTTTTGAAAGACCTAGAAGCAAGTTTTCATAAAATGAATCTTCTGAAACCTTGTCCACTACAAATCCCATATTTCTGAAATAAGAAAATCTGCTGTAATTAGTTGGGCCACTCTTTTAATGGCAATGTTACAAATTCTTTTATATTTACTTGTTCATATTTGAAACGAGGAATTTTAGTGCAAGAAGCTTGTATGTCTTTATTTGAGACACATTGTCAAAAATGTGCCAAGTTTTTTATATTTACATGACATGCTTTCAAATTGCAGTAGTTCAAATTAACATAATTTTTTATCTATTTAAAAATGCCAACTATTTTTTTTTCTTAGATAAGTACATCTACCTTAATTTATCTTGTACAGGGTGTTTTTTTTTAAATTTTGGGTTCTTAGTGATGGCGCCTTCCAGTTTCACGAAATGCCTCCAACGACAGATTTTCAGTGACAGTGCCTCTCGGTACCTTGCCTCAATGATTGGCAGATGTATATACCAATTCAGTGAATTTTTGCTTATAATTAGGTGAATAGCCCAAATTTCATCTGTCTCTATCGAACATATTTTATAGATATTTGAAAAAAAATATATTTTTTTAATTCACCGCGCTAAATCTCAAAAAACCTGCCGTTAAACATTTGGTTCTTTAAGTTTCTTTTAATATATATTATTTTTATTTATAGGTAAGTAAATTTTAAAGAAATACCTACCTATTTATAGGTACAATTATTTCCATCAGAAAATATCTAATTGAATGGAGATAGGTATATATCTAAAATATTTCACTAGGCACATATCATAAGTACCTACCTAAAGAGTTAATACGACAAAATAGATTTCATTATTCGTAATCATTGATTAAAACAGAAAATGGAATGATTGTTCAATATAAGTTTTCAGATTTATTACAACTTCAATAATTGCTTGTATGATTAACTTTTTGTTCTATTTTTGAATTTTTAACAGATTCAACAACACACTTATTCATACCTATATAAATAATAATACGTTAAAAATTCCCTGAGGATGTTTATATGCACAGACGAAACAAAGTGTTCTTAACAAGGCAATACTAAGTTCAACATATATTCCTAAATTGTTTTAAGATAATAAATTTGTAAAAACATTCTTACCTTCAGTGTATTTAAACAGACAGAGTGCAATTCTACTTGATTCATGCCTGCATGTCTTTGACTTTAACCAAATATAGAATGTTATTTCAATACTTTATAAAGAATTAGGTCGAAAAATTAATCAATAACTGAGAGCCGCGGGCAAATTCAAACCAGGTAGCCAACAAGTCGGCGCGTTAGTTGGCGGCTGCGCAGATCAATCTTAGATGTCAGAGTAACAATATTTTAGTTCAATGGTGTTTCCCGTGTTGATAAGTTGGATTTGATGTTGTGCAAAAATGTGGTGGTCAAACAACAAATGGACTTTAAGCAGTAGGATATTCCACAAAACAAATCATGACCGAGTCATCTGAAGAGTAAGTACCGTTTAACCCCTAAGATACACCCCTCGAATGGGGTTGTGAGTCGGCCATGATTTTCCATACAGTTTGCTGGCTATATTTAACAGGAAATTCGTTTAATTGTTCCTTAACAATGTGTAATTAGCTAATTGAAGTTGTAGTAGTAGGCATTTGTTTTCAGAGCTGCCTTATCTGCGTTGTTTCTGTCATAACTCGATGAAGTATCATTCATTGTCGACTAATCAATGGTTCCATTTTCCATTCATAATACTGGCTCATGAATGTTTCTTGGTTTATTCTCAATCGCCGGTGTTCAGGCTGAAATTGAGTGTTTGTTATAGTTTTCCGACTCCTACGCAATGTATAAAAACATACTTGTGAATGAATCGGTCTTAGTTTTATCTAATTTTGTATCATTACCTGTAAAGTAGGTTGGGCTCAAGTATTTTTTTTTCTTTTATTTATGACTTCCCTTGTTTTGTTTCACCACGCGTTATGAAAACATCTGGCCAACCGGAACATTTGAATTAATTATTTGGTTTAAGTAACTAGTGTGTAATAATTTAGGTGGGACACCTGGTTATCAATGAAAATCTTATTGAAACGTTTGCATTGATACCGATTACTATAAATATTTATTGAATTGTTAATTACCGTATTTGAGTTGATTGGACCGGAGCGTATTATAAAGCTACTTACCTTTTTGCGTACATAAATATTCATCAAAATGTGGATATATTGGTTGCACCTAGAAAAAAGAAAAAAAAGTGCTGGGGCTAAATACCTACTTACCTAAATTTATATTTTTGGAGAAAAAATGTCTATACTAAGAAAAATAACAATTTTTATCAAAAATAGGTATGTTTTGTATTTTTTTTTTATATATTGAAAAACTATCGAGCAAAAATTTTCATTCAATTACGGAAAAGTGCATTTCATTTATTATTGTCGAAGGTATAATGGTACCATTAACAAATAAATACCTATTCCTAGACATCTTAAAGTTGTAATTAAATTGCAGCCCATCGTTTACACGTTTTATGTAACATTCATTCAGCTTTTATAGCAGCGGTGAATTAATTTTATAATCACAATTTTATACCACTTCGGTGTCTGAACCACTAGGTATATTGCAATTAATTACAAATTATGTAGATCGAAATTTATTGATAACTGTATCAATATGCTTCTCTTACAATAAATAAGTATTTACGTATTTAGTAAGTAGGTACACATAATATTGACAAATTGATGATTTTAATAATGCCCTACAATCTTGCATCATTTTTTAATCTGAAACGCTCGCTAAAACGTAACGAATAAAATATACTCTATAATGATAAGAATAGACAAATATAACGGATTGTAAACAGTTTTTGTTGTGTCTTTGACAAATAGATAGATGAAGTATTAAAGAAAATTAAATTTGAACCTAAAATATAATACGTATATTTTTTTTTTCGTTTAGACTAATTTGGATAGAGTAGTTAGTGTATATGCATAAAATATAATATGCTTAAGTGCAAAGCAGGCCATTACACATCAGTGAAATGGTTGGTGTTAGGTACAGCACTGAAAAAAATCAAAGTGCAAATTCTCGCGATAAAAGTGCAGAAAGTATAGTCTATTATTACTTATTTCTACAATTACTATCATATCTGAAATATACAGAGTGCTCGGAAACGAATGCATGATCCTTCAAGTAAAAAGGGAATCGAATTGGATCAAGACCTTAGCACGATCTTGCATCCCTAAAAAGTAACCGACATTTTTTTTGTTCCATTTTTTTGAAGATAAATATTATTTTGTAGATGTTTTAGTGAAATTTAGAACAAGGTTTTTCTGTTATAATCAAAGATGAACATCCATTTATTTTTTACCGAAAAGTTTTGAGGAGATACTTTATTCCCTTTATTTACTGCAAAAAGACCTATTCTTATTTACTGTATGGTTAAAACGCATCTTTTCAGAGAACAGTGAATTTCCGTTTTTGGCTCTATCAGTTGCGAAGGACTTTATTTGTTTACTAATTATTGGAGGTGAAATTTAATGCTGGATGGTTCCATCCGGTCTACAGGTCCCTGTAGACCGCAAAGTAGTTGTTTCTCACAATATGGTTAGGTAAAAAGTATATAAAGGGTATATGGGCGTATTCTAATCTAATTAAACTTCACCCATTTGCTAAACTTGTACATTTGTTAAAGTCTAGAAAGCTACTGTTGAAAATTTAAATTTTTTCTCTAGAATGGTGTATTCTATTGGCTTTGCAACAAGTTCACCTTTTTTCAGTAGATAATAGTCGTAAGACACCTGCAAACAGAAAATTGCTCGGGCATTCTTAGTGACATCTATGTTTTAGGTAAAAAATACACCCTAATTTCTTAAAAAGTGAAATAAATAAAATATGACAAATATTTTTGAAGGCCTGTAACTTTTTTAGGAATCCAAATAGTTCGTACTGAGTTAACTTGATCAAATTCTGTTTATTTTCATACGAGGAAGCTACGCTTGATGTATGACACATTTGTATGTGATGTATGTTGTAGATATATGTATATGCACCTATCTATATACGTACCTATGGTATCTAATTATCATTAGTTTTATATTTCCTGCTGTATCAGAATCAGATTTTGTGGCCTCCACCTCATTACGGTCATTTAGTTTGGTTTCACGATTGATATGTTTAGTTTATGAGGTATTCGTGGTTAGCGTAAAGCTGTCATTAAAAAAGTTTCACACAAACTAGTTTTGTATATATTTTCAATTAATTCGGTATTCCTGTCACATTGAAAATTTGTTAAATACATCCTTGCGCCAGAAGGAACAGTCAAACCCATGACTCGGCTTTTATAGATTTAGTTTTACTGTGAAAGTAAATAATTGTTCTCAACTATTTAATAATAATCATTCCAACACATGTATTTGTTCTCAAAACACAAATTTACTTATACTCATATGTGACAGTTTTGTTACTTTGTGTATCTCTCTTTTTTTCAACCTTTCACAATTTAAAGAATGGTTTGAAAAACATGCTTCACTATTTAGCAAAATAACCACGAACTCTTTTGGTTTTCTTTTTACCGTATTACTTTATTTTCCCAATATTGTGCAACACATGCTCACAATTTTTCAAATTGTCCCGTTTTAATATGTTCACATTCGGTGATTCTAACATCAAAGGTCTCATCTCATTTCCAGGTCAAATTTTTGATAAAATTATCTGTAACGTAACCAGTTCTTTTTAAGGTTTTGTCAAACGTTAACCACACTTTACTGTTTTGCAGAATGTTTTGTTGCTGTCTTTGAGATTTATTTTAATTTTCAATGTTTCCAATCATCATGAAAGTCCTATCAACAAATCTTTTTGGATATTGATTATCCAATAACATATTTCTATGAACCTTGTTGCATTCCCGAAAATTTGATCTTTCGAATGTGAATTTTGCTTTATCATATAATTATTTTACTATATTTAATTTTTTTAGTCTTGTTTGTAACTCACAAATCCCACAATGATCACAAATTAAATAAATATAATACCGATGAATTACAAAAGGGTGACACATTTGTATATATAAATTGAATATTAACTTCATGGTAGATAATACTATATTTGGTTTATTGGCATTAATGAAATAGGAGCTGGTAAATACGCAGAGATACTCCGTAGGTGAAGCTCTATAGGACCAGTCAGAGAAAAGTTTCGTTATGCACCGCTAGAGGGCACTTTACCTAGAACTCAAAATTTGTTTTGTTCATAACTTTTTTCTCTTGCTAGTCATCACAGAAATTTAAACGTTATTGAAAAGGGAAACAGTATCAGAAAAAAATTATGTACTTTTTGTTCAAGCCGATAAATGTAACCGTTTACCAGGCAATCGCTAATAAAGTGTTATTAAACATCAAATTTTTGACGGACTTTCAAAACACCTTATATACCCCAGCAGCACAAACGTATTGGAAAAATATTTTTTGTCCGACATTACCAGAATATAAATTTTTTAAATGTACTTACTGGTTGTATATTGACCGTTTTGGGAAATTATTTACATTTTGGCTAAATCTTCCTTAAATTCAATATGACGCCAATATTGGGACCATATCTTGTGAGTAAATCTCTTCTTTTTTCTACAAATGCGCCAATATATCTTCTTTATTTAAGTATTTCGAACTTCGATTAAAGTTTAGATTGGAAAAGCACTTTTTAGCGAGATGGGACGCTGGTTCAACCTTTGACCTCTTTAAAATATTAAACCAATAGCATTTCGAAAGTACTTCTTCTAAAAGAGGATCCAGTTCATAGATTCAGCTTTCAGACGTTTTTAAAAAAAGCGAGCAGTTTTGATAAACAATAAACTGGTCTGTAAGTACACAAAATGGGCCAAATATCAAGCACGAGAAAGTTAAAAACAATAAAATAATGAATAATAAACTAGCACCTACAATATATCACTAAAAGAAAAATTAAATCTAATCCAATATGCATTTGTGGCATAATGCTACAAATATGTTATAGACTAATTAGGTAGTAAGGTTTACGTAGGTAAATTAAAAACTTTATCTTGCTAAAATATCGGCATTAGTTGGTGTTTGTTTATATCTGTAGTATGTGTTAATAGCTAGCGATTTTTATAGTTGCAAGTAAATATTTTTCTACATTACGTGAATTATACACTGTTTTTAATGTTTTCAATATAAAACTTGGTAGGCTGAAGCGTTAACTCCTGTCTTTGGCTCAATATTTTTTTTATTGCGCTAGCAGTTTATAAGCATTTGTGGATGTCATAACTTTACCTCTTAATATTTGTTTTATACGTGGTATTTATGTTAAAATAAAAAATATTTCTAAATATTCTTTGTAAACGAATCATAACTATTGGTGACGTTAAATTTAGGGACGTGCAATGTTGGTCGTGTAAGCTCGACAGTCACATGGTTTGTAAACATTCATGAAGGCATAAATCAGGTAAATATTCAGGAAGTTTTCAACTATTTTTATAAATATGTTCTCCCACTATGAAACTTCCATATATCAAGGGGAGCTTTGTTCGGCAAAAATACACTACATTTAAAAGTTACCTTGATATAAATTTGGTTCTTCAATTAAATTATTATTTTTTTTATAGAACTCCGTCAACTTCAGTAAATAGACAATATATAGAATAGAACATTTTCTGCTATAGTTACCCTTTTAAGAAATAACAAGTCAGCTGGTAAATCCACTGTTGATTAATTTAGAAATATCACACCCGTATCTAATTTATCTTAAAAGCTATATCGATTTATTTCGGATTTAGGGACAATTACATAAATAAACAATTTCCCTGACTTAATCATAGGAATTTAGGCATTTGAGATAATTGATGAACGATATTGATTATCACGTAAGTTGGCTATTTTAT
Organism: Anoplophora glabripennis; assembly: GCF_000390285.2. Taxonomy (NCBI): domain Eukaryota; kingdom Metazoa; phylum Arthropoda; class Insecta; order Coleoptera; family Cerambycidae; genus Anoplophora; species Anoplophora glabripennis. The sequence goes on along the minus strand of NW_019416376.1, from coordinate 1,294,859 downwards.
CAGACAATTCGTCTGAGATCTGAGCATTTTTTACATGCCTGTAAATTAATATTTATATAGAAAAAAAAATAATTTTCAGGTATATACTCATTTACCAATCTTTTTATAATGATTATACGCTTTTTTTTAAATAGACTTCAGCTGATCATTCTCTTATCACTTGGAATGTCAAAATCTAAGAAATTTTGTGTGTGTACTAGAAACTCCGCAAATAGTAATTATATATTTTTTTCCGATCATAAAAGACAAGGAACTAGCGTAAGTGGTTTTAAAAAATGGTAATCTGTTCGTAATTTTCGCTTTTTTAAGTGTTTGATTTAGTGACAAGTATTATCTTTTTTAAAGTAATCACATAAATATTTGTAACAAATTCAATCCTATTTTAATCAAGCATTGGTTTTCATATCGTATGCCAAAAAAAATTTCCATTCATACTGAAATCAATTATAGTTGATACTGGATTAAAAATATTGCGGTCACTTTTTTTTCCTTTAAATATTCAAATATAAGTAGAAGTAAAATTAACATGTACATTGGGCCACTAAAAATCATGACCATTGATTAAAATCAGTTTGGCCAGTTTATTGGGTCAAAAATTGGTAAAAGTAAAACAGGTGTAAGGCCAGTTTTACACTGTCTGTACTTATTTCTTGGCACTGTTGCAGAACCAGGTGTTGTGATTGAGTCACACACATGTAATCCTTTTCTCAAATCAAGCTAATATACGTAACAGTAAGAATAATTGATATGATTCGGCATTATGTGGCGTTTCTTCGAAAGACACCAGCATTCGTAATTTTCCTCTTAACGGCGTTGAATACTGTAAAAGGGTGTCCTTCGGGTTATGGTTCTATCCCACCAGTGGAGCGCTAATTCGCACGTCGCCTCTATAATGGTTTTCTGTTCGTGGAAGTTATTGAATGCCAATGAAATCATTTAGCGAACGCCAAATCTAAATATTGTCAGGCTAGGCTAGACTAGTCGTCTACTTGATTTATTCACAATGCGTCGAAAATAGCTCTGTCTGCAAACGAATAAAAGGGAATTGTATTTATAATTTTATATTTACGATGGGTTATTCTCTATTTTTGGTAACAAAGTTAGCGATTAGATACGTTTCAAAATGTTTACTATTTTTTGTACACTTCGTTACCATAAGAATCACTAAATAGGATGCGGTCAGGAACTATAGCGCCTAGTCCCAATGAACCATTTGTAAATGTCTTTCCAATGATTTATTTAGCTAATCAGTAATCATAGACTAGGCGGTATCTGTTTTGGTTTGGGTGAATCGTATATCCACGGAGATTTTTGGCTTTATATCACTAGAAATAAAAATTGTTCTATGCGCATAAAAAAAACGTGGGCTTAACTTTTGGCGGTACAATATGTTTAAAAATTCGGAAAATATCATATTTTCCTTTCTATTTAATTATGTATATTTTCAAGAGTTGATTTTAGGCGAAAATGGAAGAGGAAAAAAATGTTTGTAATTCAATTTTTTACAAAATATGACTAGTTACAAATCGAATGAATAATAATTATTATTGTAAAGATCGAAAAAATTACAAAAAATGGGGTTAAAAAACATTACTTTTTAGGGAATTTTTTTGGGGTCTTTAAATTCTGTATAGGACCCTCATACTTGGCTCAAGAAAACTTAATGTTATGTAGTAGTATCTTCACACCAAATTTCATCAAAATCGGTTGGATAGATTTTGCATAATAATTTTGCAATCCAAATTTTGAAAAAAAAATTTCAAAATTTTGCACAGCAAAAACCAAGGCCCTTAGATACTTGAAAATTTAATCACATATAGAAGGGCTCTCAAGCTTTCAAACGTTTTTTGAAAAATTCGAATCCGTCAATTAGGAGAGCTCTGGCGCTTGTTTCAACATTGGTCGAATTTTTGTACTTATAAACAATTAGAATAACTTTGTGAATATTCAATGAAATCAAATTTTTTAAAGCAGGTTTTAAAAGTTATTAGAAAGACGCTTCTATTAAAAATAAACAGATCGATTGGATTTACACTGAATGTACTGGGACATCCGTGCTAATTTTTCGAAAAATACCTTTGGCATTCCGAGTACTTACCAGGTCTAAGTTTGCAATACTTTTCTTCATTGGAAACCTACTTTAAAACGTGTTTAAAGTTATTTATGCAGGCGAGAAATTCAAGAAAATCGTACGAGTTCAAAACCGCGAGGTTCAGCTTCTAGAGGTCCGATTTTGATGATTTTTTTTTAAATCGATTTCTCGCGATTAAAAAAAAACAATTAAGGTATTTTCAAATGCCTATTGGTCTTTCAACAGTCCGATAATTATTTATCTTTAAACTTCCTTTAATTATCAACTTTATTTTTTTATTGTATCAAAGGTAAGTGCATAAACGTATCTATTGTTTATCAAAGATCAAAAACAAATTTATTTAAATATTCTAAAATTGTTTAAACAACAATTATTTTTAAAATATGTCGAAAATTAGTAATATAATGAGTTAATTTCTCATTTGCTTATATTTTAAACAGTAAATAATATTTGAATTGTAATTGATCGGCTAACTACGTAATTAATTATTATTAATTATATCTTCTTCATTTTGTACATTCAATGGCCTTTTTTGAGCGGGGTTACCTTCTCGAAGCCCACAAAATGATGCACTAAAGACTTCATTTTTATTTATCAGGCTACTTTGATTGAACTATGAAACCAAATTTTTTAAAATGCATGTAACTTCTCAACAAAAACGAATTGGACTTATTTTCATATATACGAAAAGATGTTTGAAATTAACCCAGTTACTATCTCTCAAAGTTTGTCATATGTAGAGCTGGTAAAACACCCTGTATTGGTCCAAAGTCGTGAATTCACTTTATTTTTCTATACACAATCGATGTGTAGAGGTATCTACTAGAGAATTTTTTTTGTTATTGACGGATACTTCTGGTCCATATAAAACTGTACTTAGTTTTTGTTTTGCTTTTGCTTTTATTAATGACTTATGGTACTAGTACCTTAGATCAAATCTTAGGACTGTACATGCAATCTTCCAACTTATTTTGGTCGCTCACAACTTCCTCATTTTTTGGGTTTGTGTCTAATATTCGTAAGTAGAAAAAAAATGATACTGTCTAGGTTTTCATATGATGCAAGTAGACAAGTAAAGTGCTGTTGCAAATAATCATATTGAGGAGCACCACCGCACCAATTGTGAATTTAAAACTTCTCACAGTCGACTAAATAACCCCTACACGATCACAAGATCCTAAATTCGACGGTGCTAACGACCGGTTTTCGACTTTTTGCTTCCTCCGGTTCACTTGCACCTAACAAGTATAATTTGTACGTACGACTATTACTTAAACATGGGAACGTTTTGCTTTCATTCTGTATAAATAAGTACATCGTGCGTCGCTTCAATCGCCTTGGTGAGGTGAAGCCATAATAAATGCAATTATGGTAATAATATTTCGAAATATTATTGTGCTGGACCAACAATGGGTTTGTTTCTCAGGCATTTCATTTTCATTATAATTATGGGTCAATCGCGGAGCGACGCTCGCCTCAAAAGGAGAAACCAACAGTGTATAATATGGATGCTTGAGTTAGTGTTTCCCATAGACAGTAGAGAAAAAAAAAATAAAGTAGGACGCTTCCACACTTATTCCCGTCTTTTTTTTAAGAACTAGTTATTTATCTTTTTAATTCGTCGTTGATGGTACTTATTATCAATGATATAATAAGTCAAACTACTAAATTTCCACATACGATGATTTGTATTGAACGATTTGTTGAAGAACGGCCAAAGTGTTTAAGATCATTAATTGATTAAGTCTTCACATTTGATGAATCAAAAATCACTATTCCGACCAATTTTGTACGAAAATTGGGAACTGTAGCTGCCTAACCTTCATTATTTTTTAAAAAATTCTTCAGTAATGAAAAACATTTGTTCTTTCATGTAGCGCTCCATTTTTAATTACCTTGAACTGTCAGCTGTCATGTTGTCAACACTTTACCGCACAAATGCAGCACAATACTCAAGTATAACTTGAATTTTGCGACACCCGATAGTTAGCTTGTCTGGTCCTATGAAAAACTAACATGAATCCGATCAGATCTTCTTCATCGCTAACAAACCATAAAAACGTGGCTAATAACTCTCAAATTTTATATTTAGGATCGCCTCGCTCTAGCTAGGCATAGCCAGAAAAAGTGCATAAACCCAAAGGCCGACTCGGGTATAATGTCGGCGAAATAAAAACGAAAAAGCATTAATTGTTGACTTAATCAGATACGGTTTCCTGTTTTGAATTATTTACTACTTCCGGCGCAACTGAAACATTTATTTATAAGAACACGTCGATTCCAAGGCTGAGCGCTGATCTCTGTCTGTCGTCGGTAAATCTCACGCACTCGGTTCGCGCTCGGACTACGGCAGAATTTGCTATTCATTTACAATTTACAATTTTTCAATTAGTTAATTGCGGTTTGTTGATCCCCTTTTTTGCAATACATGATATTTTACAGGTTTCAATATTTTGCTATAAAGCTGTGTCATACTAAAACTTGGGTTACTTATGTGGAATTAAACACAATGAAAACTAGTCTAAAATTAAAAAAAGTCACCGAAATTTGTATACAGGGTGTCCCAGAGCTATCTTGACAGGCATTATCTCGGAAAGTCGAGATAGAAAGAAAAGGTTTTCTGCTTAAAATCATTTTATACATCTTTTTGGGGCACCCTGTATGTTTGAAAAAAATGAAATGATTAAACGCATCTTCTTAAGCAGAAAACCTTTTGTATATAACATTTCTTTCTATCTCGACTAGTTTCCGAAATAGTGCCTGTCAACATAGCTCTGGGACACCCTGTATACATATACAGGGTGTTCCAAAACATGTGCCGTAAAATAATAATAATAATAATAATAATAATATTTCTGCTCATCATTCTAACTACGAGAATTAGCCCATATGTCGGAGACTTGTGCGGGAGAGGAGGCGGCATATTATTATTACGCAGGCCGCATTTGCGCCCAGGAACGACTTATGTTGGTAGGCCCTAACCACCACTCAGTGCAGGAATGAGGGAAACCTGGAAAACCTCATTCATTTGGGGGGTGGTCAAATGCCAACCGGTGTCAATCTCTCACATTGACCCAAGCCAACATTCTTGCACCCTACCATACCTACACAGAGGGTGCCAATCCTCCGTACAAGTATAGCTAATCTACGGTCTACCGGATGCGGGATTCGAAACCCGGGCAGATCGACACATCGATTTAAGTACTGACGCCTTAGACCGTGCGGCTGTCGACCAATGTGTCGTAAAATGAAGTGTGATTATTTGCCTCATTCTAAGAAAAAAAGTTCTTATTAAGGTGGGTCCGCAAACGCACTGTTCTCGAGATACAGTGTCAAAAAAGTTTTTTTTTTCTTCAATTTTTTGACATACCTGTATCTCAGGAACCGTTTAAGATACATAACTCAAATTTTGTACACGTATTATCATTAATACTACTACTTTTAGACGCTAATTCAATTTTTTTTCATATGACAGTGGCGGAGATTTTAGGGTGGCGTGAGGTTATTTTGCTCCTAGTTTTTACGAATCTGGGAAAATTGGCATTTTCAAAGCATATTTTAAACCCCCAATGTTTTCTACACAAAAAAGGTACTCGTCATCAAAATCATTTCAAGATAAATGGCGTTTTATGATGGAAAACATGCTACTTCGAAATTTAAATCCAAAATAGTGCACATTTTAAGAAAAATGTACAGGGTGTCTTTTAAAATAAAATGTTACAGCCATTCCGGGTTAAACCGGAAGGTGATTTTAATATTAGGCTTAAAGAAGTTTATAAGTATATCAGATGCCCAAAATCTCAAATTTATGCTTTTTAAGTGATGGAGTATGCTATTGGAACGATACAACTGAGACACCTGGTATATTTTTTTTTAGGAGAAACGTCCTGGTCAACGTTAACTCATCCCGTTGCCTATTGCACGTATCAGAAGCAAAGCGCAAAACTCGTATAAAAAGTACACTGCAGTATCGTGAACGGAAGTGACTCGTTTCATTTTTTTTGTTATACTGAAGTGTTTGTCGAGATAATAATACAAATTTTTTACAATTACACTTATCTCGTATCGCAAATAAATGTATTTATTCGTCGGGTTTGGTTTATTACACCACGGAAGTTATTCACGTTGGTTTTATTGATGCGAATGCACTCTTCTGCACAAGTTCACCATTGTCCACAATGACGTTTCATTGTCCATATAAATAAAAATTGTTTAGTAATTCTCGGAAAACACCAGCTCCATGTAGTGACTATATGTAACAGGAGCTTCATCCGCTGTACGTTTTATTTATATTGAATTATATCTGCTTTCAATTTAAATTTAAGTGCAATATTATTAAACAGTTTTTTTGTGAGTAATGCATAATACCGGACTTTTCGCTTGAGTAAATTTAATGGCAATAATTAACACAAAATTATGTAGATAATGGCGGAGTGCATATTCAGTCTTCTTTTGCAAGCATTTGATTTTATTCTGCAAAATGTAGTTGCTTTTACTTAAGCAAATCATAATTCTGTCTTGAAAAGTAAGTTAACAAAAATCTTTATAAATGCTACTAATTGTACAATAACACGCATCTACCCACATATAAATTTTGAACTCTCGAACTATAGACTTAGAGCCGGATAGGAAAATTTTCCTAATCATTTTAGGCACCGTAAGGGTCTATGGCTTAAATACTACAATCTAAAAGGAAACATTTGAACACTATTCTCCGTGGCATATGGGTTGTCAGCCGAAAATCAAACTTTCCAATTTTGGGCCGGGTAAGGAAATGATTAGGAAAATTGGTGTAGATCTAGCTGGTGACTTATTTTAATAAATTTAAACTAATACTTAATATAACTACTAGAAGATAAAAACAGTTTTATTATTATTATGTTTAATATATTAGACCGTGCAAGTCACTTACCAAAAAAATGTATTAAAAAAGAACATAATTAAGTAATAAATAACTCTATAAAACTTACATACTGTCAATTTTTTACTTTTATCCAATTTATAATAGGTAGAAACGATTGTTGTTGATGTTTACATTATATACAATACACACAAACCAAGTATTATACCTGCGAGTAGTTCTTATAAACGATGTACGCTGACTATAGGCAACCACTAATACAGTATATCGATATGTTGGTAACCCATTCGTATTTTAAAGACGTCCAGTTTATACTATTCTTAATACTTCTGCAACCATTTTTATAATTAAAGTGATGGAACACTGCTTACCGAATAACATATTTGGATGAAATATCTTTTTGCTGTTCTATAATTTTACATTTATTTGGTTTGATTAATATTTATTAAGCTCGAATTTACAATTTTTTTGTTCCCTAGGCTAAAATAAAACTACAACGTTTTGTAATAAGATTTGGACGGCTAATAAATCAGATATATAATTAATGCACAAAAGTTTTATGTTTTTGATATTTTTCCTTTTCGTATCTTGTAACAAACTACTTTTTTGTGCAATATAGAAAACAATATTTTTTAAATAATGAGTACGATTGCAATGCAATAGACTTTTAAATCGCAGTTCATTATTTTCTTAAATTTACCACTAGCGCATTCGCCATTTTATGGAATGGAATTTTCTTTCCGTTCTTTATAAAATTCGTTCTGTAAATTACAGTAATGATAGTATGGTTATACAGTGTGTTATTAAATCAATGTCATAGATTCTAGGTGTCAAAATATTTTTAATAACTGAAACTAATTGTAAGAACCAAAATGAACATCAGACAAATTAAAAAATGGTTTGTAGTAAGGACAAATTAAACAAAAAAATAACGGAAATGATTAATGCAAATTTAATCTGTCTTTTAGACGTTATGCGGAAACATACTGGTGCCACCCAAGAACATTTTTTTTAGTTCACATATTCAAAGTAGTAGTTACCTATTTCTGGTAAATGAGACCCTAAAACACAATTTTGAGAATAATTAAATGAAATAGGTACTTTATATAACGAGCAGTGGAAACTGTGTACAAATTTGCGAATCCACTTCTTTTGTGGTGCATCAGCAGAGTTTCAGCGTCGAAAACAATAAAGACCGTGGCTCGTGCAACTGTACAAAGGCTTTAGCGTTTGCGGCGTTGAAAAATTCCTCCTCAATCGAACACCTCATTCATGTCTGCCGCGAGAGCCATTGGGGGAGTTGTCGCTGCCTGTTCCCGGCTATAAATAGATAATCTCCCCATATTTGCAGCTCAGGCCATTCGGGAAAAAGTGCCATGACCCAAATTGAGCCTTCCCGGGGGTTGATACCCTTTGCAATAGTCATTCATGCTGTAACTAGGTCACATGGATTGCAATACCTCGCTATTCTATTTACGCCCCCCCTCCCCCCGACTCCCTCTCTACCTTGGAACACGTTGTCTCACCCGCCCCTCCTATCGCGGCTCGGCCACGCCCACTGCTCGGCCGGACCAGTGAGGGTGCGTGCGGCTTACCTCCCCTGGATTGTCACGCTTAACGTCACTGCACCCCACTGGAAAATCTGCACGTGGCCTATTTCTCGTCGCGTTTATTGATATTTCGGTCAGAGATGTTTAACTTTCTTCAATGTGTTGTTTTATTAGTTTTAATATGTTGTTGAATATAACGATTGCCATAAAATCGGTGCATGATTGGTTTATTATACATTATCGAACAGAAACTTATTGCATCATCAACTATTCTCAAATCTAGTGCATTTTTCTTATAATACACTCATAAAAATTTTATTTCAAATTACACACTAGAGTAAAATATACATTTGAGAAATAATATAGAAATTATTTAAATAATTGATTAAACAGCGTTCTTAAAATACTAATACGTAAAAGTTTTTGGCCTCGTTGTTCTTGGGCTAGGCTCTGTAGGGTCGGTCCCGCCATTAGAAGGTTACCGAGACAACTGAGACACGTTTTCTTCTATAAAATGAGTTTTCAATTTAAAACAAGCTAATAACAAAAACATTCATTTATTTCCTTGAGAAAAATCCTTCCTGAGGTTATTAATTAATTAGTTCCCCTAATTCCTGCGTCAAAATGTATTTTGCTTATACTTGCTTATTTTAAATGGAACATCCTATATATTATTGCAATTTTGGATTCTAAGTGTTACTACATGTGGTCTGCTAGCCTGCTAGCAGTAGTAACACTACACCAGTTGATCACAGGATTAATAAATATGATTGATTGAATCAATAGATTAATGCCATTGTAAATTATTATAACAATTAGGTTACGAAAAAATGTTTGTTACTTGCGTTTTTGTTTTTCTCATTCAATTAATTGAATTTTTTTATTATTTAGATCTATTTCTGTACAAATGAATATGAAAATAGATAGGTACATGTGTGTACCAAAAATAGGTAATTAAATAAATTTGGGCGCTTTTTCTGTCACAACGGATGGTATATCTTTCTGCATATGTCCCCTCTTCCTGTCCCAAATGTACTAACTTCCGGAATTCAACAATGAAATCATCTATTTCTAAATATAGCTCGGCCGGGAAGGGTGGCGACCTATTTTCTAGGGGTTGTCGTCCTGCAGCTAGGCCATTCATACCTACAAGTGGGTCGCGGGCCCCCTTCTGGCCACGTCGATGACGTCAACGGACCCCCTCGATAACCAGCTAGCTGGGACCCTTCAAAACTGCATGCTAGTTTCTCCTCGCGTTTGCTGACGTCATTGCCTCCCCTATTTTTCTGTCTGACCTATTTTTGCCTTATCGCGGGCAACTGTTGTGCGCCAACTTGATTGGCATAGTTGGAGATGGCAGAGCCCCGTTTAATCGAGGATTTTTTTATAAAAAGTTGCGGAATTTTCATTATTTGATAAATCAAGTATTAAAAGTTACAGGACGTTGCAAATTGCGTAAGAAAATTTTCATTTGGCGATAGATTTTTTCAGCAGTGGCGTGTACGGGGTGATTTCATTTAAATTCTGAAATTGCAGTAATAAATTTGGCATATTGTCGAAGTGGGCAGTCTTTTTTTATATAAGAAAGTGCTTTACTTAATATACTATTACTTAAAAAACTATTAACGATATGCAAAATTTTGTAGAGTACAAAATTGTATGTTTTGCTTTCTTGAAATTTTTTTTTCTGTAGGATAAAAATTAAGTAAAATATAGCCATTTAAAGTTTGCATATGTTCGTAAATAGCAACTTGTTCAAGCCCTTTCAGTTCAAACCCTTACAAAAATAAGGGCTGAAAGAAAATTTAACTTATTTGATCTTATAGCCCTTGAAAAAACCTACGAAATGGTTTTTTGAAGGGCTTGAAAAACTAAGCGAGTTATGAGTAAAAAACCAATCACATATTTTTGCAGATATCAGAACACGTAATAAAAAAATTAAAATCCATATAAAAATAAAATTCTTATTTTCCCTATTTTTGGTTGCAAATTTTAATTAACAGGTTTTTTTTTAAGTTTTGATAAAATAAATACATTACATTTTAATTAATAAAAAGATTGTATTATATTTTGTACTAAAAAAAAAATAAATAAATGTATAGAGAATGTCGATTACACAATATATTCCCTTGTAAATCAAAGATCAAAAATTAAAAAAAAACATGATTTTGAGTATTATTAGCATTTTACTCTATTCGAAGTGCATATATTATGCTAAATCAAACAAATTCAAAAATTTTTACCTAGTTGTTAAATCTCTATGACATATTTCTTCGGAACCGGTCTAAGTCTGGTGGTTCCACTGACGATTGATTGTAACTATTTACTAGATACTGTGTGCGTGTAATTTAATAAAATATTTTACTATTAGCCCTTGCAAAAGAATTAAAAATATTCAAAAATTCCTAGTCTGCCCGAATTCCCTGATATTTCCTCGTATTCCTTCGTATTTATCCATATTCTCCGCATATTTCCCCTGAAAGCATTCGTTAAGGTTTCTGGGTACGAGCGGCCACGATAAATACCAACCAATCTCGAGGACAATAACAATCGATCAACTCATTCAGTTGGCAACAGACAGTACCAGTCATTCACCATTACCAACCTAATTCAATGACAGCGGTGACGCAACATCATAACGTTGTGAAGGATGGCAAACACCAATAAAGAGACGCTCTTCCGTTTTTATATTAATGTCACCCGCAGAAAATAAGGTTAAGGACTGTAGCCCGCCTATCGCTTTCAATCTGTGACATCAACGATTTTAATAGGTTTTTGTTCTACGCGGTGACGCAAGGCCTGGTATTTCGCCAGCACGAAATGTCATTGGCTATTAGGAAAAAAAAAGCTTACGCACGCGGGCCCTTGTGGAATCCTTATGTAAATCCTAATGACGTAACGGGGGAGTCGAAAACTTATCGCGAATGGACAGATCGAAAAAACTGCTCACGCGTTTTCTCATGATCGAGGGTCGCTAACTAGAAAGGAAGCTTATGCGTGCTGGTGCTGCCCACGCAAGTGCGTAAACATGGGGGTTGTCAGCCGCGTGATATTTCGGCATAGAAGAATTTCAGTGATTGAAGCTGAAAATCAGCTGTAACCTCCGAATTCTTTGAAACTGCATGGATTTGCATGAAAATTTAGAATAAGGCTCATCTTAGGCTCAAGTTTAAAAGTTATATAAGCCCGATTGACGCTTTTTGTTTTTTAGGGGTAAAAACTACCCCTAAATGAAAAAAATTGAAAAAATTAAGTTTTAGGCATTTTATTGATAAAAATCTTGTTCAAGTACAAAAATTAAGTAATGTTCCATGTTCTCGAACTTGTTTTATGATATATTTGATCTTTTCAACCGTTTATTTAACCCTTAAAAACTACCCCTATGCAAAAAATAATGATAAAAAATTACTTTTTAAAGATTTATTTAAAATAAAAATTACCTTATAGCTAATAAATGAATTTTTCCCTTTCAACCCCTAAAAACCACCGCTGTATTGACAAAAATTATAAAAAATTACTTTTTAAAAACTTGGAATGCTTTAACGGTGCAATTATTTAAAATAAAAATTCCCTCATTGCTTATGAAAGAATTTGTATCTCATATCACTTTTCAACCCTTATAAATCGCCCCTGTGCTAAAAAAAATATAAAAAATTACGTTTTAAATCTTGGAATGCTATAATTGTGCACTAATTTAAAATAAAAATTCCCTTAAATTGTTGCGCTACAAAAATGAGAAAGCCTATTTTGCTCCGAAAAAATGTCATTGATTTTTTTACCTTAACTTGGTTAATTTTGAAGCTATAGTATCCTATAAAAAGGCATTTTAAAGATAATTTCAAGAGCTGTAAGATCGTTTGCATATAAAACCTTTGAAGTTCTTCGTTTTTTAAAAGGAAAGTATCGAAGGGCTCGAGACAGGTCGTTTTTTCACTAAAATGGATACGTCAAGCGGCGATATCTCCTTTATTTTTTATGCTATAGGAATAAAAAAGCAAAATATTTGTTGAAAAAAAAGGTACATTTTTGTTGTCTATCATTTTTTACGTATCTTTCATAGTTTCAGAGTTATTATATAAATAAGGTAATTTTTTTTTAATAATGAAAAACGTTTTCAACTTTTACCGTACATTATTCAAAAAATACGCATTCTAAGCTGGTCTAACTTCAGGATCGTATGAAAAACACTAAAACAAAACTAATTGTAAAGGGTCTACGATTAATTTTAATTCTGATGGAAATGGTACAGCGTTTACTGCTCATTTTTCCTTAAAAAATATGAGCAACCCATCTGTTTTTGACTATAACTCCTTCAATTTTGCTCTAATTAACTTTTATAGGTACTCATTTTGAAGGTCTTTTTGAGTACTACAAGAGTATTTGTTTTTAATCTGTTCTCTTTGCCACAGGAGGTGTTGTAAATCAGCTTTGTTGATACACTTTCCTTTTGTAAAAAACGTTCATACTGCTTTTTTTGCAATAATTGTATTATAATAATTATTATTATAAAAACCACCCCTTGCAAAAAAATCGAACAATTATACTCTGTCTTCAAAATTATTGAGAAATTTCAAAATAAAATTCAAACATTGATATACATAACAGGCATATTTGGCGCAATCGACTTATTTTGGCCAACTTTCGCAGACATCCTGTAGTAAACAAAACTTTTCAAAAGAAAATATAATTTAGTACTCGAAAATAGAAGTTAATCTACCCGGGATCACGTTATGTTCATGTATTTAAAAAGTATCCGGGCAAATGAAAATATTTCCAGAAGGTCCTTCGCTCCCAGTCCACCAATAACTATTACCCTCCTCCATAGCGCCTCCACGCTACCCCTGCGGAGCGTCAGGTCCTTAAATCTATAAATATCATCGCCGTCATCCACTTCTCCAATCCTTTACGCCCCTCGAAATACGTCACCGGCCATTATATCGCTAAACATTCGCGCCCCTATGCCTCATTAATATATAGAGTGATTTCGATGACGTCACAGTACCATTAGCCGAACCGTTGATTCAATTCAAACAGCTCGCGTATATTAAAATGCCAGCTTTGAAGTTCACCAGATGTAGGGAGGGTCGTCGGATGGTTGTTCTTAAAATAAAACCCTTTGTGTCATCCGTCCGGTGAAACGTTCAATGGTCGACGTAGGGCTCTGCTGTGCGCAGGAGAGTATGCAAAAAATATGGTGTATACGATTTTTGTGGCGAGAGAAGACATGGTTTTGCTAATTACCGTTTTTTAAAAGGTGTTGTACTCGCTAATTACCATAGTAACAATAGTCATTTATTTCCAACAGATTTAATACCCAGTGGTGGGACATTTTTAGAAAATCATAATTGTTTTGTAATCCAGGTACTAAAAACTATTTTCATAGCAAGATATTTCAAAAACTTATAAGCAAATATAAGAAATTAAACAACTGATGCTTTAAAACATTAAGTTTTAAATTTAAAAAAAAAATCACATGAAGGTTTTAACAAATTTAACGCCGCCCCTGGTACGGCAGCCAGCTGTACCTTTGATATCGAAGCTGCCGCGGCAAATGTCGCGGGTACTGCGCCTCGGATCTTTCTCAGCGAGGTTTATGGTGTTTTCTTCGTTGTCGAAAACACTTTGCCGCATTAATGTCAGGGGGACATTCCTGGCACCCGTAACCTTTGAACTGCCTTTTGCACTGTTCTACTGATAGGTTGTCGTCTGTTACAATAACGGACCGCATACAAACGACAACTGATTTAAATTGTATTGACATTCTCTGTACATTTGACACCATATCTGCTAGTTCTTGATCAAAATACATTTTATACGTTGGCTAAGTAATACTGCAACACACAATGCACGTGCACAAGATGCACAGGGTCGAGTTAGATTTATGTTTAATTTTCTTAATTAATTTTATCGAAAACAAGCATTTAGATTTAGACACTTAATAAAAGTTGCTCGTTTTCGTGCCTTTCCAAAGAACGCACTTATTTCATAAACATCTTGTATATGTTTAACATGAGATGTGAAATAGATTTCCAATTGTTTAGTTATATTGCAACGCACAAGAGGAATAGAGTTAATATTGTAATCATAATTTGGTATAGCAGCTGCTACTTCTGTTTTCCAGAAAAGAAACAGCTTTGCATTTCGACTTGTTTAATTTCATTGGATCAAAAGTACATTACTGAGTAATTCGATATATGACGTATAGTAGAATTATAAGAGAAGTTATATTGCTAAATACTTTAAAGTCATCAGCAGAAAAATAACTTTGGAGAAGTAATATTATTTGCAAGGTCGTTTATGAACATAAAAAACTGAAGTGGGCGCAAATTTGAACCTTGGTAAAAAATGTTTCAGTGCTTCAAGGACATAAATATTCTAGATTCTAGTAATTATGACATATCTTTAAAAAGAGATCACGAACAATTTTTTTCGCATTTTTTCGAGAAAAAATTATTCAAAATGGTACCAATAAACAATTTTCTTAAGAAAATTTCGGGCAATTAAGATTTAGATTTTCGATTTCCACTTTTGAACGTTTCTGTCTTATTTCCCCCACCACATTCAAGGTGTAAAAATGTATTCGAGGACGTTTTTTAAAGGGTTAAAAATTACTATAAAATGCATTTTTTTCGATATCCATATCTTTAACCGTTATTATGAAGTTTAAGGGTTGATTGATTTATTCCCGAAATTTCAAGTCTTAATGTTTATAAATAAACAAATTATGGATTAAAAAAAAAACGCTATCTCGGCTAAAAATGGTCCTAGAACATTTTTTTTAAATTCGTGAAAAATTACCAGGCCATACGAATATCAAAGCGGCTTTAAAAAATATTCATTCTTCTCAAAGTTATAACCTTATAAACAAATTACATTATTTGTTTATACGCCATTTTGAGGAGGTTAAACCTATGAAATTACAATTTCCAAGAGCATATCTTGAAAATGTAAATCAAGACGAAACAAATGAGCCCTCATAAGGCTCTTTATTATAACGCTAACAACCGCGTTTTTACAATTGAAAAAATGCTATTTCTAATAAAGAAATGCAAAAACTCGTAAACTCGCAAAAACAAATAAATTATTTTTTTACCAAAATTTCAGGGTTTCTTAAGGGTAACAAAATATAACTTTTACTGCAGTTTAGAGACGATTTATGCTCTTTTCTTCTATTTATAGCAAATTGAAATTTCGCTGATTTTTTGCAATTATTTAAACATATTGTTAATGGATTTTAATTTAGGAGGTCCCAAATGAAGCGTTTTTTAAAAACCTATAAGTACAAACAAAAGCAAAAACTTCTGTTTGAGAGCGGTTTTTTTATACAGCTAAAAAACTCCATTTACATTATAATCACTGTTTAAACAACGATCTTGTTGTTTTAAACCGATACATTTTGGGAAATATTATTTCTTTTTGCCTAATCTAACGATTAAACCAAGTTTCAATATGAAACGATTTTTTTTACAATTTTTTTTCATTATTAAGTGTTAAATGAAATATAAAGTACAAAAAAATAAGGGAAAATTTATGTTTTGACGATACTTCAAAATGTGTTAACAATTTCGATATTTTGAGATACGTAGTTAATAAGAAAAATATTGTCGTATCTTTTTTATTTTTTTCTCAAATAAATGTCAATATAAAAATAATTTGGAGTTCATTTTAATATGTTGTCAATTCAGTTGTTATTAAACAGTGTTTATTTAAGTATATACTTTGGGTCCGAAGTTGGCTTGGTGGTGAATTCTGTAAATTTTTTAAGTAGGTATCCTTCTCATTTCAAAAGTATTAGAAGTTCATTAAGTACTTATGTTTTAATTATTGTGGATATATGTATTCCTTTGATATTTGCCCAAATTATGCTAGACATTTTAGAAACACTTTTCCATAAATCGATGTAGGTACAATATTTCGTACTGCTCTCTTGACCTTCATAATAATAAATAGGAGTATATTTAGTAGGTGAGTAACTTTAGTTTGTCGTAAACGTAGTCATAAACCATTATGTTGTTATCGTTTTATTTCTTTTTTTCATTAAAAATCAAAAGAGATTAAAGTCCTATAATTTTGAAATATGTAGATGTTAGAGCTTAAATTAGCTACCAATTTTTTGTTTTTAATTTATGTAGCAGTTTGTTAATGACTGGCTGTCAAAACACAGGGCTTATATTTTTTAATCCCATGCTACCTAGTCCTGTTAGCTTTTATTTTAGATCATAAATAATGACTAATGATTAAGGGGAGCAGGATGGTTCATGTCAGTCGAAATCTTTGCTGTAGGTACCTACCTTTCACACGATGTGACATGTTAACATTTTCATAATTAGGCTGTCTAAAAATAACCCCCGTGTTGACGTGGTGCTGCTATTAGCACAATCAAATACTCATTTAACCGGAAGAGAAATTTACAATGCTTTCAATTCACTTCAAAAGTGTGATTCGTACTTTGCGATGGATTGTCATAATTTTAGTGTGATGTATTCTTTTTTGCTGGATACATATCTTAATTTACAAGCTGTTTCCGTCAACTATTCTCGACTTGTTTGTCCTCATTCTCTGTCATAGTTACAGAATATTTTTATAACGTATTCGTGAATTTGAATATCTGCGGCAACATTACTGTATTCTTTCTGCAACGCGAAGGTCTTCGATCAACAGTTGCAAACTGTCTTGAACCAGGTTAGATAATTTTCTAGTTTCTTTCATCGCCGTTTTCCATCATTCATGGGGAGCGGCGCCTTGGAGGTTTCTTGGCGGTGGTGGCACCCGAGAGCCGCTGCGTGTTTTCCCCTGAAATCGGCCGTTGAACCCGCCACCCAGTTACCTACATTCGCCGCACGTGCGGTGCATCGGGCTGGTGGGAGCGGTGACGTAAGCGCTGCGTCGAGAGCCGCCGCCACCGCGCCAGGACGGCCGGGAGAGTGTTTCGGATCGCCGCGACGCAGATAAGCGGCGGCGGCGTCTATTGTCCAGTGCGTGTCAGATGCGTCCTCACGGGTATTATTATTATTATGAAGATCCAGGCGCACACTAACTAGTAAGTCTTTTTAGTCCAGGAAATCCGTGACTTTTTGTATCACTATAGATGCCAAATATTATGTACAATAACATATTAGTTCCCCACGGTCATAAAAATGGGGGGAAGATTGTTTACTGGGTGGTTAATTGTATAATTTTTACGTAAATTCACGTGTTTCGCTTATAACTTTTTTCCGTTTATTTCCACGAGAAAACAGTAGAGTACTTTTTTTTCGTCTTAAAAAGACCTATAAAACTAGCCTTCGAGCGTCAAAAAATATTGATTAGATCAAAAGTTATAAACAGAAGAAGTTTATTTATGACTTTTGAATTAAACATTTATAAATTGCGTTATTATTACCAGAACGTTTTGGCATCGCATCCTGTCATTCCTTATCACTGTCTAATAACTCACACGAAATCTGGAATCGGTAAGTTGAATAGTTTACAAGTTATGGCCTTATAAACAAATTAACTAATTATTAGTCTGGACGATCCCGAGGATCTTCCACAATCGCACTGATTTTTTTCATGGTAGATTTCATAATAATACATTAAAATCTATCATTTTTTTTTAATTTCAAATTGGCAACCTGGATTTTTTTTTATTTTTTAGCCTTAGTTGCAAAATGAAATATACGACGCACGAGCGTGGTATAGTTATTTATATATTATAGCAAAAAAATAAATTTGAAAACGGTATCAAGGTTTAACCAGGACCGCCGAGAGTAGTACTGAAATAAGATTTCTATCAGTTCCAATAGCATCGCAACCAATTTATTTTAACGTTTTGAGGACGCTGTAATCGATGCGATCGATAGGAAAATACAATTCCTATGCAGTAGGAACTTTACACAGGGAGCTATTACACCCTTACCACTCTACAGGTGTTCAAGCTCTTCATCATGCGGATGCCGAATAACGTATACATTTTTGTCGATAGCTTATTCGAAGGGTAAATGACGATCCTAATTTTATTTCTCTATTTTATGT
Organism: Anoplophora glabripennis; assembly: GCF_000390285.2. Classification (NCBI taxonomy): domain Eukaryota; kingdom Metazoa; phylum Arthropoda; class Insecta; order Coleoptera; family Cerambycidae; genus Anoplophora; species Anoplophora glabripennis. The sequence goes on along the minus strand of NW_019416376.1, from coordinate 1,276,342 downwards.
ATCGATGAAACGATTTTTACCAGAGACGGCGTTACAAATTTTCAAAACTTGTATCACTATTCATTAGACAACTCAAGTGTTCAACGATTTTCTGTTAATATGTGGGGGAGGAATCTGCAATAGTAGTTTACTGGAATTGCAAGAACTCAATAATCACACAAACACCATATTCTCTCGACTCGTTACATAGTGGTTAAATAATCATTTGGTCTTGTGAGATGGCCTCCAAGAAGTCCCAACTTAAATCCTCTTGATTTCTTTTTTCTAGGGATTGTTTATCGCGAAGTAATTAACAGTAGATGACAATTACAGGCGTTTGGAACATTTGCTATAGTTCGTTAATTCTAATATTGTTCATTTTTTGAATTTTTTTTTAAATTTTTATGTATTTTCTAATTAATACACTAAGCACAGAAATTAAGGGATATTAAAAAAATCTCAAAATTTTTGCAGTACAACGAAAGCTAAATCCTTGGCTAAATCAAAAAAGATTATTTCCAGTATTAGTCAGGGGCGTAACATTTTTTTTTTTAACAGGAGAGTATCAACTGACAGCGACAACACCAAATTTCAAAACAATCTGTTAAGCCATTTTGAAAATATGAAAATAGATTTTTTTTTATAAAATTCTTTCTTGTATCTTTATAAGGAAATATTTTGGAACAAAGGTTTATTTGATTAATTATTTTGTTTTGGCGAGAAGTTTGGGTTAAAATTTTTACGCCTAATTATGACACACCCTATATAGTGATGTGTATTTTGTATATCTGCTTTTTTAAGTCTGAGATTTTTGCTTAAGCTAAACTATTTTCATTTTCACAAAGATAAAACCCTTGGTTGATATTTTAAGCGCAAATATCTTTTTGATTATTTTATTAATTTTTCCACAGGTAGCAAAACACTCAAAAAAAAAACAATAAATAAATAATTTCAGACAATATTTGTATTATGGTGTTGAAAACGGTTGTTGTTGTTTCAGTGGCAACTACCTGGTGCGCGTGCGTGCACAGGTGATGTCGCGGGACGACAGCTCGGGCGGGTGGGTACCGCTAGGCGGCGGAGGCCTCAGCAACGTGTCGGTGCGGAAGCGGCCGCGGCCCTGCCCGTCGGCGGCCGCGCCACCGCCACCGCCCGGCTCCACCCCCGACCCCACCGTCAAGCCCAAGCACGACTATCTCATCTACGGCAAGAGGATCAGCGACAATTCGGTGAGCACACTATTCCTTTTTTCTAACTTTTGAGTGGCGAGCAAATTTCTCACATACCTTCACTATTAAATTCTTTACATTTTACAAATTGATGAAGATCAAACACTTTGGCGAGTCCTTAGTTTTAAAGATGTGTGAATATTATGGTATTTGAAAGTTATAATAGGTACTACATGAAAAAAATTCACTAACGTCGCTCTCAATAATACAGGGTGATTCACAAATGGTGACCAAAAATGAAACTTGGTATTCTTTTGTGAATTTCAATTCGTTTTTTAAGTTTTACTCGAAAATCGGGCTTTTTCGAAAAACAGAGAGTAGTAATTTGTAGAAAAGTGAAAGACGAATTCAAAAATACCATGATTGTTACCTTAATGCAGTGGCGTGCTATTTTATATAGAAAAATATGCCATCGGTACCCTGTATCTCCACTGGAGCACGTATATTTTAGGAAAAACCCTCAGATTTTGGACAATGTTTAAACAAATACAATTTCAAATTATTTCACATCCTAGTTTTTAAATTATTTAAAAAAGTTTAACACCCTTTATCTTTTTAACGAAGCTTCCTAGATAAATAAAATAAAAAAGTTTATAGGGAAGACTCCCCTTAGAATTCACCAAAGAATACGAGGTACCATTTCCGGTCAACATTTGTAAATCACTCTGTCAGGGTGTCCCGAAAATAATGCAACAAAATTTGGTCACAGATTCTTAAGACAAATTTAGGGGACCCGTATTTTTTATTTTTGCGAAGTGGCCCCCTTTTTCGGAGTTACAGCCCCCTAAGACTAATCTTTTTTTTATATCTCAGAACCCTGTTGTACGAGAATCACTAAATTTGGTACATAGGGGTTTTATGACATGTGGAATCGACGTTTTTTGTCGAGGAACCCCTTTGAGACAATTTTTCGTGGGCCCCCTTGACTTTGGAGCCAAAAAAATCTGGTCGCATATTTAAATTTCTTAAAAATTATTAGTCCACTAGAAAGCCATTAAATTTTAAAACTTTTTGTCTCTTTATACTTTTTTCGTAAAACGCAATGTTTTCGAGAAGAATGTCAAAATGTGATCGAATGCATATCGCGATTCATTTTCCTCAAAAACGCCCGAAATGAAAAAAATACGAATTACGAAAAAATTATCATGAGACCAATAAGTTTCTAAATTCATTGGCTTTCTAGCTAACTAATAATTTAAAAAAAAATCAAATTTGCAACCAAATTTTTCTTTTTCCAAAGACAAGGGGGCCCACGAAAAAGTGTCTTAAGGGGGTTTTTCGCCAAAAAGCATAGCACTGTGAGGAATCTCACATGTCATAAAACCCCTGTGTACCAAATTTAGTGATTATCGTGTCACATGGTTTTGAGATATAAAAGAGACTTCTTAGGGGCAGATTTCGGGGGGCTGTAACTCCGAAAGAGGGGGCCATTTGGCAAAAAAAAAATATGGGTCCCCTAAATTTGTCTTAAAAATCTATGACCAAATATTATTGCATGAATTTCTGTAGACACCCGTTTAAGGGAAATTTACACTCTATCAGCAAGCATGTATAATTAAAATTTTATGAGCGAAACTATTATAGCAGAAGCGAGTAATTTTGCTCAAATCTGAGTTTCTGCTAACTACCCAGTGAGTGAATTCTTATTCTATCGTGAACATAAGAGTTCAAACATGACTTTCCTTTAGTATGATTTAAATCTATTGAAACATTTTTTTATTAAATTCATAGTTTGTTATATTTTTTTAAACTGTCTATCAGCATCGCCTATTTTGTGGCAAATTTAAATTCATAGTTACGCTAACAGACATTTAAAATAAAATTTGAAACAATATTAAGTAAAACATTAGCGAATTTAAATTAACTCCATTTTCTTTGCGGTTAAGGGAAACTACCCCATTATTCGTTTATCATTTGTTTTTATTATCATAGACCGATTGATGCTTATTGTTTATTTGCTCACAATCAAATGTCAGACCTATTATTCCACTGAATTGAAAAATATAAACTGATGGAAGTACTTTACCTATATTGTCAATAAATTATTTTCAGATGCAATACTGAAGAGGAGGATTATCATTATAAGCATATAAATAAATCATTTATAAAATCCATTTAAACATAAATTTATGATCTATTATAGCATTAAATCGAGATAAACTTAAATCCCATATTAACTGATTATAATTAAAAATATCCAAAGATATTTTACAAAACATCAGATTTACAATTTTAATTGTTTACAGCAAAAAATTTAATTTAAAAATTACTAAGTATTTGTACTTTTACCTGCATAAAATTTAGCTAATAAACCGGAATGTGGAAGAAAAGTATGAAATAAATTCATTATTTCCGCAATGACACTTTTTACTTAGCCCGGCCTGTTCCACTTTCAACTGTTTAAACAATTTTAATTTTTGTCGCCCGATCGAGAACGCATTGTGACGTCACTTAGTGCGACCGATACGAAACTTGACATTTTATATTTCCCGTTATATTTTAGAATCATTTCATGTCATCAACATTTTCCTAATAAAATCGTAAAATTCGACTTTGAAGCAGACACAAGAGTACCAAACACCGTAGATTTTCAATGTAAGAACCAAATTATAAAATCAAATTTGACTCAATTAGTGTTTAATAAAAAGACTATCGGTATAACAAATTTTAAAGGCTTGTAAATTTGTTCTTAACAGCAGCGATTAGCCTATCCAATCCCACTTGGTTCCCTGCATGGTAGTAGGGCAAATCCTGCATTTTTGTTAACCATTCTGTGGTCCTGGGGAACTGGCTCGATTCGACAGGCACTACCACGTTGGCCGATGAAATCGTTGCTACCAGACTGAAGTCTGCTATGGTGACCTGTTCCCCGGCAGCATAGGTGCTTCTTGCTAACAGGGTCTCTAGTGAGGTGTAGGCTGAAATATCAAAATGCAAATCATTTTTATTTGGATCCAGAGCATATTTTTCACAACGGCGCATTCGCCAAAAAAATCGAATTTTGTTCGGAATTGGTTTTATCAAAGATAAATCCTTAAACAATGCTTAAAATGTGTAAAAAGTTACAAGTTTTCGTAAAAACAAAATGTTCATTAAAATCTTGCTAAAATAAAATTTGTGAAGTATTAAATGATTTTATGGTAGACATACTATAAATGTCAAGATGCACTTATTCTGTAACATTAATAATGTATTTAATTAAATAGAAATATGTTTTATTTGATTAAGAATTAACTAGTATTTTTGTAAAATTGAAAGAGTGAGGTTAATGAAAAAAGAGCTAAATTTTGTGTTGTCGCGTCAAGAAAACTTTTGACATCACATTTTACGATTTTCTGGAGAACGATGCTTCTTATCAAAAATATGATGACACCACTGAATCTTCTCCGAATCCCTCAAAATATCTCGCTCACTTATCACCATATTCAAATCTTGCAGAGTTTCTTTCTAATACCCCGTATATTTAACATAACTAAAAATTTTCCATTTGTATGTTGGTATCAAAGATTTTACTTTATATTTGATTTTTTAAACAACATTCTGTTTCTATGGAGAGTGTGTAGCTGAGAGTGTGCGCAAATTACGTGGAATTTATATACTGGGGAAAAACAGGGCAGCTCATTTTCATTCATTTGTTTATTTCAAAAATGGTAAGATATAGAAAATTAAACCTCGTTGCACTCACGTAAAATAATTTAAAATGACATATTTTTTTTAATCATTTTATTTTTATTTTATTTTTTTTTCAATACAATCGTGATTTATGTCAACCCTGTCTGTCACTATTACTATGGCCAACAGTGTACCTACAATAATGTTGCTCTTCTTATGAGAAATAAACCCACCATTAATTTAACACTAATTAAAAAAATATCTAAACATGAACAAAAAATTAGAACCAGTAGTACGAGGCATATTTTTGGGCTTTTTTGTTGTTGTCAATTGAGTAAAATATTACAACCTTTGTCTTTATAATTTTTTCCTTAAGGCATGGTAATAATGGGTCACAGTATAAAACTACGACTTCTAACCAAACATCCTTCCGTTACTGTGTATCGCACTAATGTTATCTGTTTCAAACGAACTTATGTATTTGCGGAAAGTCCACAGTATATAGGAAACGTTTTTATCATTAAGGAAATAAGAAAATCACAAAACAAATCATAAGAAAGTGTGTACCAATACAGGTATTATTTTCAAGAATAATTCAAGTACTTATGGGTTAAATTTATTTACTGTTATATTACCTTCTATAAGCGGATCTGCCAAGTCCTTTCTTACACTAACGGCCCCATTTTTGATGGAGGAGAATACGGCCAGTATCTTAGGAAACAAAACGCAGTCGAAATAAAGTCGCTGGTTAATTACGGCTCTTTTCTGAAGATCTTTCGGATAGAACGAATCGTCTTTCCCGTATTTGTCCACCAAATACGAGTTGATAGCGTGGCTGTCCCATATCACGAAATCCCCGTCTTGAATGGTGGGTATGGTGTGAAGGGGGTTCAGTTTGAGGAATTCCGGTTTGAACTGGTCACCAAGCATAGTGTTCACTTCTATCCTTTCAAATTCTAGCCCCAGAGCTTCAACCGCCATAAGGGTTCCTCTGACGACCGGACTTGCGTTCATACCATACACTGTTATCGGCATTTTTGCAGTGTGGAAAATACACGACTGGTTGGTTAACTTTAGAAACGTCCACTTACGACTGAAATTGTTTATCGTGTGTCGCGACGAGAGATGATCCTTGAAGTAAATGATTCATCAGTTTAGATATACGTGGTTTTTCCAGAGTTATAGGTATGGGACTGTAATTTTTTTTTCTTTATTTTTTGGGTATTTTGCCACCTTTGAAAATACAAAAACACATCACTTAATATCGCACACAGTAAAAAGGTCGTTAACGTTTCGAAAATCTGCTGTTTTAGTCTTCTGAACTTTTTTTGAGTTGTCAATTTTTTAGCTATACAGTTTAAATTTGTTTGCTTTAAGCTGTTTATTAAGTTTATGTATAAAAACCACATATTTTCAATTAAATAATGATTTTTATCAACAAAATTGTGGAATGGTCTTCATTTTCACCAATTTTAAGTAATATTTTTAAGGATTTCTTCGAAGAAAACTATGTTAACAATTTAACTGAAAATCCCTCTGTCTGGTAGAGATATGTAGACGATATTTTTGCAATTTGGCCTTTTACCATTGAGGATTTAAATATATTTCTAGATAATATTAATAACAAGGACCCAACAATTAAATTTACTTTGGAAATAGAGAGCAGTAATTCATTACCCTTTCTAGATATTTTAATTAAAAAGAATGGCAATTATTTAGAACCAAGTGTTTATAGAAAACCAACTCACACTAACAGATGTCTATATTTTAATTCAAATCATCGTTCTGATATAATGAAACACTAGAAAGAATAACAGCTCCGAGTCTGGGAAACAAAAACCCACAATCAAAGTGAAGTCGTTGATCGACCACAGCCTTCTTCTGGAGATCTTTGGGGTAGAAAGAATCGTCTTTCCCGTATTTGTCTACCAAATACGAGTTGATGGCGACCCTTATCACGAAATCTCCGTCTTGAATGGTGGGTATGGTACCCCCCATACCCTCCTTACCTCTCCCCTCCCGCGCTAGCCTAAGGGCCACCTTAGCAAAGCGCATCCCAGGCTACATAGCCGCACTATCCTACCCAACCATAAACATGACACCACCCCCGGGGTTTACACAGACGAGCCGGCGAAGCAAGAAGAGCGCCAGAAGAAAGGGCCCTAGCCGGTGGGGCCCAGCCAGGACAAAAGGGGGTCCCACAAAGCGCCTACACCGGCCGCATTTGCGGTCTGGTATAATTAGCAATGGCCGCCACCATATTTATTTAACCTTGACTGTGTTAAAACTCTAGAATTCAAGGTTGGAGTCTGAATAAAATAACGGTGCATGCTATCAACGTATTTAATTCCTGATATTAAGTTTTCTTATCAGGAATTTATGAATTATCTACCAAGATGTACTAAATAACATACAGTAACTGATGACGTCAGGCTTGCTTTGTCCGAACATTTGTACCCTCTCAAAAATGAGCACTTAACATTGTTTAAAAAATTATTGCTTTAGATGCTTAGACTTTTACAGTGGCAATTCTGATGTTCCTATGCAGAATTTGATGATATCGTTCATACATTTTTGTATACAGGGCGATTCAGAACATATCCAAAAAAAATTTTTGAGATACAATTTTGTATAAAAAAAAAACAAAAAGGTATTTAAACACGAATTAATTTCCATACAAAAAATACGATTTATTTTGTTTTTTTTTTAGACTGCAGTTATTTTGATTTCGAAAACCAACAATTTTAAATTAGTAAATTTTTAGTTGTACATACTGTTTTCCTTATCACATTATAATAACATTTACCTATATTAGATAACGATGTTTGTTATTGTAAATTTGTTAAACTCTCGGCTGTCCAAAGGTATCTTGTTTAAAGCTTTGATGTAACTACTTTACGCGATTAGATAATTTGTTTGTTCTTTTAGATGTTGCCGGTATTATAGCCCTATCATTTGTTATAAGTAAAATTTCAGTTTTACCTTAATAAATAAATTTGAAAGGTATAAGCGCTGTGAGAGAATAATGAACCAGCTACAAAACAATTAAAATTAACAGTTATAAATTTTTGTCATATTCTATATATGTACACTTATTATACCAGATAAATCGTTTTAGAAATTTTTCTGTTGTATTCTTAAATCGGACAGAGCCACACAGAAATACTGGTAGTAATTGAATTTTTAGACTGTTAATTTGAGCCAGAGTAGTTTGGAAATTAAAAAGAAACCGTTGAATTCTGTCAACCTTAAAAAAAGATAACTGTTTTTCCGTTTTATTAACATTTATTTAATTTTCATATTAAACATTATAAAAATTACACGCGACTAGCAATTTATGTCCCTTTACCTGAAGATGTGAACACTATTGCCTCGAAACCAGGAGCCTGCAAAATTTTAAAAATCAAATTTTGAAATATTGTTGATCCCTACAAACTATCTTCCCAGTACACTGGACATTATGTTAAAATCAAGGCTATGGTTTCTGTTAAAATTGACGTGAATGAAATTACAAACACCGACACTTCGCTTAGGCCAGTTTGCTTTTAACCACAGCAGCGAACTGATCTAGGCCAACTTGATTCGCAGACGCATAGTAGGGCAAAGCTTGCATCTTGACCAGCCATTCGCTGATCTTGGGAAATCTGTTGGAGGCGACGGGGACCAACACGTTGGCTGATGTCAGAGTTGTTACAATGCTGAAGTCGGCGATGGTGACCTGTTCTCCGGCGACGTAGGTGCTTCTTTCCAGCAGGGTTTCGAGAGAGTTGTAAGCTGAAAATGAAGGGATTGTGTCAGATAGAGCCATTGCAAAAATGTTTAGCAATCTCAGATGTATTCAGTTAGAAATAGACGTCCGACACTTTTAAAGCGTGTAGATAAGCATGCAAAAATGTTTTCACTTGTTGGAACAGACCTAGCGTCTCCTTTGTCGGCAATTTTTGTCCGCGATAACCATCTATTTTTCTAGAAAATTAAACGTTGACATCTTGAAGTTATCTTAAGTGAAATGACATCATTGATCAAAGTTCTTTTATTGAAGACCAAATATGACTAAAATATGTATAGTGTTCATTAAAGTGATATGCTCAATATAACTTATCATTAACTTATCTTAAGTTATAACCAGTTACTTAAACTATTTTTATGCTGGAATTCCCTCTATTTTGAGATGATACATACTGGGTTTTCACTGGTAGTCCCCAATTAAAATAAATATCCTGTTATATTCCGATATTAAAGAATTGCAGATATTACTCAACAATGGAGCAAATTGCCGTTAGTATCTACTGTAAAAAATCGTTTTAATTAATTAACAATTTTATGGTCAATCAAATCGTCTTTGGCGCACATGTCGGTCATTGGATTAACCGTTTTTTCTATAAATTTCATCAACATCCATCGCTTTTTGCAATAATAATGCACAGTTTTTGAAAACTGATTTTTCCGCGCTTGACCTTTATTTTACAGTTAACAAATTGGTGAAATATGGCTTTAGGTATCTTAAATTGCAGGTAATTTATTTGCCTACAACAAAAAATAACTAATTTCCCGATAGGTCGTCTAGATTTTCATGGGCAGTAAAATAAATTGAAAAAAACGTCACTTATTTACAATTTGTCAACTTAGCTTCTCTTCTTTCGAGTTCGTTTTTTGGTATTATCTTTCTACATACCTTTCCCCGTCATAAATTGCAATAGAATTGCTACTAATATTTTTTTTACTAATTCGATTACTGCTCTTTAAAAAATTAAAACTTTTACCACAGATTGACATATATTTCTAATGAATATAGATTTTTCTCTGTGAAACGAATAATTTTACGGTTTTTGTCAATTTATAATAAAATTAGTCAGATGTGTCGATCCAAAATAGTCAGTGGCGTCGAATTTCTGGGGTCTTAAAAGCAATATCTTTCAATATCTCCGTCACTGGTTATATAACTGTATTAATATTCAAGAATTTTTACCTTTATCCGGTTGAGTTGACTGAAAAAATTGATTTTATGTTTTTTGAAAAAAGTTTCCCTCGGCGCACAGTGGAACGAAACGCCACTGTCGCGTTCAAATTACTCTACACCCCACATAGTTCAACTGTTTCGGGTAATTTTTTTTTCAAAATGTTCGTTTGAATGTCCCTATCGATGCCTCATTTGGGATTTTTGATTTCGGTCTTCATTTTTTTGAAAATTTACTCCAAATTTCGATGTTTATGTAAAAAAACTGATTTTCGGCGAAAATGTGGTCCTACATGGCGCAAGTTGATGTTTTTCGAAATTTTTTTCTGCTGAAAATCTTCGTTTTGATAAATACTACAAAACTGTCTGCGTGAAAGTCGGGAGAAAAATTTTTCATATTCGCAAAAACGGTCATAATGTTCCAAAAATTTTCGTGGAGAAGCTATTTTTTAATTCGAAATTTCGCAACCTGGGGAAAAATTAGATGAACCAAAAGTTGTTTAGAATCACTCGAGGAATACTCAAAAAAATTTTCCAGAATTTTTGGATATATTTCAAAATTTTTGGATTGGGACATTTTTTTAAATGTCCCAAAATGTGTCCAAAAATTCTGGAAATTTTTTTTGCGTATTCCTCGAGTGATTCTAAACAACTTTTGGTTCATCTAATTTTTCCCCAGATTGCGAAATTTCGAATTAAAAAATCGCTTCTCCACGAAAATTTTTGGATAATGACCGTTTTTCGAATATGAAAAATTTTTCTCCCGACTTTCACGCAAATAGTTTTGTAGTATTTATCAAAACGAAGATTTTCAGGTGAAAAAAATTTCGAAAAACATCAACTTGCGCCACGGAGGACCACATTTCCGCCGAAAATCAGTTTTTTTTCATAAACATCGAATTTTGGAGTCGATATTCAAAAAAATGAAGACCGAAATCAAAAATCCCAAAAGAGGGATCGATAGGGACATTCAAGACGAACATTTTGAAAAAAAAATCACCCGAAACAGTTGAACTATGTGGGGTGTAGAGTAATTTGAATGCGACAGTGGCGTTTCGTCCCACTGTGTGGCGATAGGATTTTCTGTTAAATTTTTTTTAATGAAAAAAAAAATTAAAATATTTAGCACCTCATTTTCACCGATTTTTTTGTTAAAATTGTATTTTTTTTTAAATAAAATTTTATTAAATCCTGGGGCTCTGTTTAAAAATACCAAGCGTTGTAGGAGAAGAGCTATATTTTCAATATTTTTTATTGAAAAATTTTTTAGCAGCTTTACAATAAATACTTGACAAAGATTTATGAAAATCACCAGGCTAAGTTTCATTGATCTACTTCAAACATTTTGAAGGATATTTACATAAATTTCTCAAAAATCTTAAAACACTACATCTTGAAAATAAATCCGTTTTCAACATAAATTCATACGAATTCTTCATACTTATGCAGAATGCAATATTTTTGCATTCTTACGCTCTATATGTATTAATTTTTATTTTCTGGTATTATTCGTTTTAAACACATTTAACTCGAACTATATTCAAGTCAAATATTTGTCAAATCTTTTTCCAATTCTTTTTGGCATATATTGTTATATCAAGAATTGAAACCTTTGCTACAGTCATACCATCAACCAGTGAATCCGCCAAATCCTTCCGCACAGTCTTTGCTCCCTGTTTTAATATCAACAAAACGGCAGCTCCCCATCGGGGAAACAAAATTCCATTATCGAAGTACATTCGCTGGTTCACCACCGCCCTCGCCTCCAGATCCTTGGGGTACAACGAGTCGTCTTTACCGTATTTTTCAACCAAGTACGAATTGATGGCATGGCTGTCCCAAATAACAAAATCCCCGTCTTGTATGGTGGGCACCGTATGAAGCGGGTTCATTTCGAGAAAATCCTGCGTGTACTGTTCTCCTTTCAGTATGTTCGTTACTTTGAAATCCACCTCGATCCCCAAAGCTTCCAAGGTAAGGAGCGTAGCCCTTACGGGCGGGCTCCCTTTGACACCGTACAGTTTAATCACCATTTCTTAGTCGACACTGTGCAACTGACACGTAACACTGTACTTGTTGACTGGAGACACTCTGTTCTATTGGATAACTTATCAGCGTTATTAGGAACGATCGGATTGTCATTTAACATAAAAATTCAATCAACGATTGATAAGTATTTTCGATTTCTGAGTAACAGCTAGTCAGATATTGCGATAAGATACGTCAATCTGAAAAGTAGTATTTGCTGATTCTTGAAAAGGTCAGGCGTTCCAAATATTTTCAAGCTATAAACAAAAACACCAGACTTTTTTTTTGAACCTAGAACAGAAATGTTGTCTTTTTCGTCGTTAATAGCCGTCATTGTGTCTCTGCCCTCAATGTTAATCAGTTTCAAATTTAAAACAAACACTTAGGACGACTTTACTTGAGAATGAAAGAGAATAACTCTCCAAAGTTAAAATCTTCAGATAATAGGTACTGCATGTAAAGAAAAAAAATCACCAGGTGACTTAGTGACAAAAATATGCATTCTCATACCTTATGGGTTATGGTACAATATGGACGAATTATAATTTCTCTACGGTCACATTTTCTTTAATTTCAAGTTATGGTTAATATTCTTACCACCTTCCAAATCAGCAGCCTTTGCCTTATCTACGGACGTAGCACCAAGTTTGATCACGGGGAAAACAACAGTCCTGAACTTGTTAAAGAGAATATCCACATCAAAAACCATCCTCTGATCCACCACCGCCCTCTTCTGAAGGTCCTTGGGGTAAAGCGAATCGTCTTTTCCGTACTTTCCCACTAGATACGCGTTGATTACGTGACTGTCCCATATAACAACATCGCGATCTCGAAGGGTGGGTATCGTGTGTAATGGGTTGAGTTGCAAATACTCGGGCTTCAGATGGTCTCCGTTGAGAACATTTACTTCTTCTAACTCTACGTCTATCCCAAGAGCTTCGATGGTCATTAGACAAGCCCTTACTGGCGGACTTGCTTTAAAACCGTAGATTGTAGAGGACATGTTGCAAGCGCAGTATCGTTCACAACACTGAAGTGTTTGGTGAAGCAGCGGGTATTTAACACAACGTTGCGGTCGATATCCTTACCATGCAGGAAAATACTGGTTGTGTAAGATCGTTTAACATATTTCTTAAGAACTGGGATATTCGAAAGCACAACGTTGTTTGGTAACAGGTATATTTTAGTGGTAATTCTTAAATACTTAAGACGGATCTAATAAAATGTAGGGATGGCGAAAATGTCACAACATTTTTATTTGAATAAAAAATTGTCCAAATTTGTAGTTGTCCGTTTGTGCTAAACGTATTTAAAAGTTGTGAAATATTAAAAACAGTAGGTGTTACATTTCTCTTGTTAAAATGCTCGTAGTCGAGATTGCCATGGAAAACCACTGCGTGAGTTTATTACCTATGTCATAATGAACCTATACGTTAAATTGCTATCTTATTTTTTACACTGTTCAAATAGTTGACAAAACGTAAATTACAAATATTCATTGACAACGGAGCTGTGGTTGAGAACGAAACCACAATTGCAAATACATATGTTTCAACCTTCTGATCATCGAATAACCACACCTTATGTTTATTAATGAAAGAGGTCTAAGGATTGGTTTACGTGTCAATAGTCTCGTATAAAGTGTCATTTTGTTGAAGGAAAACATGCATAGTATTAAAAATTATTTGAAACTAAAAATATTAATAAAGTATATATTTGTTTTATTTTTAATATTTTAATATTTTGTTTTGGTTTATGTTGTATCTATTCTACTAGGCTTCTTTTAAGTCATGGATTTTATTTAACTTATTTGGTGATAACCTACTGTGGAAAAGAATAAAAATCTTAAAATAAAGCTTTGATATGCTTTGGGTTCAATATGCCATCAGTTAATAAACAAGAAGCAGTTTGCAAAAGTACTACTTTATCCGCTATCATAATAATGGTTGCTGCTACGTTCGGTATAGTTATTGTAATTTTCTCTTGAGAGAGAGATAGACAAGAAATCGCACTTCTAGTAAAATAATGATAGAACAAGAGAATCCATCTAAATTATAAAAATCACGTGCCCAAAAAAAATCGAAAAAATTTGTTCTAAACCTGATCAAGTGGGTTTCTTATTTATTTTCATGCTCTGAATCCAAATCTGAATTTTTTAAGCACTTGATCCAATCTAGAAAAACCTCTTTCTAAATTGTTTCACTCTCATTAATATGATTTTTTGGCCAATTTCAACTATTTTTTTTTCGTTTTTTTTTACAAAACCGTTGGGGATACAGCTAAAAGACTTCAGACACGAACTCAGCGTATCAAAATACATAAGAAACACACTCGTTTAAGGTCAGAAAAAAATTTTTCGAATATTTTTGGGCTCACTTTTGGCAATGTTTCGGTATTTGTTGGTGATTTTTCGCTGTTATTTAGCGATATTTGCAAAATTTGGATGAATGCAGCTTAAAAAACTTGAGTTTTGGTTTTCACTGAAAATTGCGCATAACAACGTCCCCTGTTATCACAAGAGAATATTAATAGTGAAGTCTCTTCAATAGACCAAATTTTTTTTTGGTACTACAATGACTCTAGGCTTGGCGTGGTCTTAATCTGTCCTATAACTTCAATTATCGTTGTAAAAATTGCGGATTTTTTGAGATTAAATTATTTCATTCATCAAACGTAGTACCTGGTAGTACAAATAACAATTTTGTTTTCTATCTAAAACATTTATCATTCCAATTTAGTATCTGTTTAATTAAAATAACCATACATTTTCTAATGTGTTTAATAGATAACGGTTGATTTCCTTACCATCTTCAAAATCAGGAATCTGCTTTATATAGAGTGACTCAAATATAGCAAAATCATCATCTCGAAGGGTAGCAACTCTTCCAGCAAGTCTTCCAGAACCAGAGTAGGTAATCAAAATGTTATGGATTTACTATAAAGGAAGGAATTGATTCATGCCCTGGGATCAGTGGACCATTATTTGAATAACAAGACAATTAATACGAGTAGCGAAACTTCTAAATATGTTATCACGTTGCAATAATTGTTCTGTGCAGCGATAAAGGTTGTTAGTAGTTACAGTAATTGTCAAGTAGGTATTAAAATATAATTTGAAATTTAAAAAAAAGGCTTATGTACTGTAAAATAATAACTACCTACGTTGATAACGTTTGTCAAAGAGTCTCGCTTGAAATAAAAAAACAATATTTTTAAAAATGTTATACATAATTAAAAAAAATCAGTGTACAGGAGCGTAGAAAATTACGTATAAAAACTTAGCGTGGTCTTAATCTGTTCTGAAACTTTATCCTGGTAAAAATTGTGATTTTTTTGAGATAAAATCGCTCCATTTATCTGGTAGTACAAATAACAATTTTGTTATCTGTCTAAAACATTTATCATTCCCACTTAGTATCTGTTTAATTAAAATAACCACACATTTTCTTACGTGTTTAATAGATAACGGTTGATTTCCTTACCATCTTCAAATTCAGCAACCTTTGCCTTATCCACAGTTTTAACACCTTGTTTCAGTATAGGGACGACGGTAGCCTTCAATCTGTAGAACAGGATCCCCACGTCAAAGTACATCCTCTGATCAACCACCGCCTTCTTCTGAAGGTCCTTGGGGTAAAGCGAATCGTCCTTTCCGTACTTCCCTACTAGGTACGCGTTAATAGCGTGACTGTCATATATAACAAAATCACCATCTCGAAGTGTGGGCACCGTGTGAAGTGGGTTGAGTTCCAAATACTCGGGTTTCACATGGTCTCCGGTCAAAGTATTTATTACCTCAAACTCTACATCTATTCCAAGGGCCTGGATGGTCATTAGGCAAGCCCTTACTGGCGGGCTACCTTTAAATCCGTAAATAACGAGAGGCATGTTGCAAGCGCACTGTAGTTGAACGTACTGATTGTTCCGTCAAGCAACGGAGTACCTAACATATATGTTTATGGAACGAGATACGTTATCATGCATCGTCGTATCAGTTGTTGCCATGTTGTTATTAGTCAGTTCCAAGTAAAAATAGATTTGTTCATACCATAAAAGATATAGACTATAGACTACAAGCCCATCGGAAATTTTCAAGGGGTCATTTGACCCAGCATGAATTACGTACTTATAAATCAATACTACCACATATATAACAATAACTTTAGAAACTATGCCGTCAATTCCTGTTGGTACAGGTGAGTACACAGGTAAGCTAAACCTGTCCACCAAGGGGGGTGGTTTTCGGCAAAACATTTTTGTACGGCATTTCTAAAGTATATAAGTTATACAAAAAAAATGAACCTCGACCTAATGCCGTACAAAAATAGCAATACCGGAAGCCAGGAAAATTTTGATTTTCTGAAAATTTTGGCCAGGTCTTTGGTGATTTATTACAGTACGGTATTTATACTGCAAGTTCTGAATTGATACGTAGATAATTTATTTATATATAAAATATATACAGGGTATCCCAACGAAAATTTGACCCCCCCTATAATTGGAAAACCGAATAATATTTCAAAATTCGCCTAGACCCGTCGATTTTTGTTCTTGAGGGGAGCTTTTTTGACAGTCAAGCCAACTCGATATGTTCATCCCCCTAATGCCTAGCAACCCCAACTTAAAAATTTCAAATGCAACTACCCCACTTGTGGCACATCATTTTAAAGCCCTATTGCGAATACAGTGACGTACCGTTTTTAGAAATCGGTTGAGATTTGACAGAATTATTGGTTACAAACGAAAAGATGACAAACCAACTTACGCGTAGTAATTTCTACACAAATGCCCACCACTAATAAGTTTTTCATCTACTACACATGACCGCATTACCTAATTGTTATTGATGTGTCTATCAGTTTACAAAAAAGTCAGAAANTGAAAAACTTATTAGTGGTGGGCATTTGTGTAGAAATTACTACGCGTAAGTTGGTTTGTCATCTTTTCGTTTGTAACCAATAATTCTGTCAAATCTCAACCGATTTCTAAAAACGGTACGTCACTGTATTCGCAATGAAAAGGGCTTTAAAATGATGTGCCACAAGTGGGGTAGTTGCATTTGAAATTTTTAAGTTGGGGTTGCTAGGCATTAGGGGGATGAACATATCGAGTTGGCTTGACTGTCAAAAAAGCTCCCCACAAGAACAAAAATCGACGGGTCTCGGCGAATTTTGAAATATTATTCGGTTTTCCAATTATAGGGGGGGTCAAATTTTCGTTGGGATACCCTGTATATATAGATATATTTATTTATTTAGAAAATTATAGTTAATGCAAAAGTATATAAACAATTACTTGTATTTTGGAAGTGAGTTTTAGTTTTTTTCGATAAGATCATTAATTCCTGTACGGCAACTACTTTATTGATAAAATATAACCAAAAAATATCGTACTAAATCATGGCCGGTTATAATTAATGGTAAAAATTAAAAATTCCAATTAAAAAACAAATAAATATGTTGTGAAAATTTACAATATTTTGAAAATTGCTTATTATAAACTAAAAATGTTATTCAAAATATCATGGCTGTAATTGACTTTTCATAAGTAAAAAAATAAAAAAAAACAATGCCGTACATTTTTAACTAGGATTTTACATAGCTGATAATATTTTTCATTAAATTTTTACTACATTTTTAGGTCATTATTCGTACATATTTGTTGGAACAATTCTCCGAAACTATATAAGTCCAAAATGAGTTTTATCCTAATTTCAAGGAGAAATTGAATTTATACGGTAGAAATTATGATGGCATTGTCTTTAAATTAAAAAAATTGTGTGTAGAGAATCGAGAAAATACTTTGAGAAATTTAGAAANGTTGGGATACCCTGTATATATAGATATATTTATTTATTTAGAAAATTATAGTTAATGCAAAAGTATATAAACAATTACTTGTATTTTGGAAGTGAGTTTTAGTTTTTTTCGATAAGATCATTAATTCCTGTACGGCAACTACTTTATTGATAAAATATTACCAAAAAAATATCGTACTAAATCATGGCCGGTTGTAATTAATGGTAAGAATTAAAAATTCCAATTAAAAAACAAATAAATATGTTGTGAAAATTTACAATATTTTGAAAATTACTTGTTATAAACTAAAAATGTCATATTCAAAATATCATGGCTGTAATTGACTTTTCATAAGTAAAAAAATAAAAAAAAAACAATGCCGTACATTTTTAACTAGGATTTTACATAGCTGATAATATTTTTCATTTAATTTTTACTACATTTTTAGGTCATTATTAACTATACGGCATTTACAAATTTTCATCAGAAATATAACGTAAAGAATGAAAATTGCAATCCGTACATATTTGTTGGAACGATTCTCAGAAACTATACAAGTCCAAAATGAGTTTATCCTAATTTCAAGGAGAAATTGAATTTATTCCGTAGAAATTATGATGGCATTGTCTTTAAGTATGTATAGGTATGTTTAAAATTAGCAAAAATAATTTAAAAGTGCATTTGTTACAAAAACAACTTTAATATTGTCGGTTATAAACATGAATAAAACCACATAAAAATTTACACGCAGAAAAGAAAAAAGGGACAGAGAAAGATGTTTTGATGGCCAGCTAGAATCTCGAAGCGGTAATTTTAATTTTAAAATAAAAATAATTACAAATTTTTTAAAAAATATTCGAATGCAGACTTTTTAATTGATTTTTTTAATAATTATGTTTTGGATTTTGAAAAATTTTTACTTATGTATCTACTTGTGAAAAAAATATTAATATATAAGCTTTTCAAATTTATAATTTTTATATCGTCCTATGTTTTTTTAACGGCATATTACTTAAAAATTATTTTACATCTTAAATAATGTTTTAGCAACAATGCCGACCATTTTTCAATGATCGGAAACCATAAGGGTCAGAATATAGGGGTTTGCATCCGGGTTTTTTCACACCTGTTTCGACAAATATGTACGGCATTACTGAAGAATATTTCTATATGATATTGTAAGTCTTATTATAGAAAGCCCGTCACACTGGGCTTGAAGGAGCGATAGGTTGCATGAAAATGACAAAGAAAACGGAAAGCGGCATTCGATTCCTGGTTGATTTCCAATGAAAAATCCGTTT
>NW_019416376.1:1165150-1257124 GCF_000390285.2 Anoplophora glabripennis | reverse complement strand
AAAAAAAATCAAATTTTTCATTTTTACGAACGTTACAGGGTGCTCAGAAATGTAAATTTTGCTCCTTTAAATTTTTCTGAAATTTTGATTAAGCGGTCCGGAAAAACCGTTCGATAGATCGATCTGCCCATTTACGGAGCTTTTGGGGGTACATCGAGGTGTAAAAATTCGTACAAGCATTAGACTCTCCATCGATATTAGCAAAGATGCGGTCGACTTAGCAAAACAAGTCAAAAAGTCACTTTTTTTCAATTTTTTCAAGTTAATGTCGAGGATGAAAGAATTTTTTTTTCTTCCAGGAACGCTACATAGCCTTGTAGGAAATTTATTCCAGATTTCGAAACTGCCCGTCAATTTTCTGTCTGATCATTTGTTGCTGAGATATCGATGGTTAAAGCCAAAAGGATGCTTTTGTATTCGTAGTCGAATATCTCCGGGTCAAATTAACGTACAGAAAAATTTTAAAAAAGAAATTAAAGCTGAATGAACAGGCTATCAAGTCCATATCATGATTTTTGTGTAAACAATTTTTCTAAGCCCGTGAACCGAGAATAAAAAACGCAAAAAATTGAAAAGACATTTTTTTAGTCTTATTTCTTAGAATTTCGCGATGACTGTCGCTCCTAAAAATTTTGAATTGAGAAATCTGGAAACTAGACATTCGGCGCTTTAAAATGCTTTTTTTAAAACCTTGATACGATCATTTTTGACTGAGATACAGCATTATGAAAAATCACTAAAAATTCGAAAAATTTTTTTGCTCTCAATTTTTTGCAGAAGTATATTTTGTGATGTCTCTTACACAAAAGACATTACTGGTAAATAAAATCATTTTTTTAATTCAAAATTTGCAATGCATACTGGATTTTACGGACTTCAAATTATGAAACATTTTAGTATTTTTCGAGAAAAGATTTTAATTGCAGTAATAAACGGTAGATTGATCTTGCAAGATTTTCTCACCATTCTCAAAGTCGGCGACCATGTCCTTGTTAATTTTAACATTTTTGAATATTAACAGAGCGACATTAGATTTGAATCTAGTGAACAGGACTTCCGTGTCAAAATACATCCTTTGGTCAACCACTGCCCTCTTCTGAAGGTCCTTGGGATAAAGCGAATCGTCTTTCCCATACTTCCCTACCAGGTACGCGTTGATCGCGTGGCTGTCCCATATAACAAAATCACCATCTCGAAGGGTGGGTACCGTGTGAAGGGGGTTGAGCTTCAAATACTCTGGCTTCAGATGATCCCCCGCCAAAGTGTTCACTTGCTCGAACTCTACGTCGATTCCAAGGGCTTTGACGGTCATGACAGACGCCCTCATGGTGGGGCTGCCGAAGGGACCGTAGAGTATCAGCGTCATATTTCAATCACACTGAAGTCTAACGCTCTGGTTCTGTTTAAATAGTACAGCAATTAATTCATAACCTTACTTTTTTCACATAAGTTTTAATGGCTAGTTGGATATTAATCAGTTACTTTTGTCGTCATTAAAATGTATACTTAATTGCGAATGAACATGTTCAAGGTGTCCCTTTGGAAAGCAAACATGCATGTACCTGATTTTCTCTTCTAATAGATTCAATCTGTTGGATTGAGTCTGAAGAATCTGGTAGGATCGTTTGGAGCAGATAAGATCCTAAGTTGAGACCGTTGACAAGCTTATGCTTAGCAGGTGGCATAACGTTGAGGAAGAAAGAGAAATAAGTTTAACCATATTTAAATAGGATGTTGCTAACCGTTTTGTTCGAAAATAGAAATAATGAGTGCATCTGCATATTGCTGTGTCATTACAATTATGAATCAATAAGACATTGCTTTTTGTTAATGAATATTCAACTGTGTATTTCAAGATAACTTTCTATATTTCGTTTTATAAATTTCCCCAGATCGACCAAGCTGGAACGGAACACACAGGATGTGGTATGTGTGGCTGTTGCACAATTAAATTCCACTAATAGACTCATTTTTTCGGGTTTTATCATCAAGTCGCATATTAATCTCAGGAAATAGTATTTTATCAAGGCAGTTATTTTAAATAAAGTGTTCATATAGACAGGAAGCTACAAGTGCCACACGTTATGGGGGTTCCGCCTTATACCTTAGGAGGAAAGTATTTGAGCTCAGTTGTATAATTTTTCCTTACTCTTGAGTGGTATATGTTGGAAAACAGGCAAACAGAAGTAGCAAGAAAGAAATAAATAATATCCAAAATAAAAACCAAAAATGGTATGTTTGAATATAATTAATATAAAAACATATAACTGGTAACTAGTTTAGGGAGAAGAGGAGGAAGAAGAAAAATATTTAGAGAAGTTATGGACGATGTTTGGAGGCCCTTTTCTTATTTTGTGAAGAGAAATAAAGTTACGATTTACTATTACATATTTTATTATAACAAAAATTTTGTTTAAGTAAATTTCTTACGCAATAATTATTTTATTACAATTTGAAAAAAATACAGATAAAAGGTAATTTTACATGGCACTTATACAATCAACTGAGCAGGCTCTTGCATAGTAAGACAGGGTCTGCATTCGGGACATCCATTCGGTGATCCTAGGGAATTTTTTGGAGGCGATGGGCACCAGCACGTTGGCGTTCGACACTGAAGTCCGCTATTGACAGCTGCTCTCCTGCCACGTATGTGCTCCTTTCGAGGAGTTTCCGGGGAAGCATATCCTACAGAAAGAAGTTGATTTTAGATGTGACTATTCACGAGTTGATATCGTATTGTATTTACGTGATTCGCTAAAACTTTGAAATAAGTTAATAAAAGTAAAACTGTTAAGTGATGATATCGAAAATAAAATGTTAAGTCATAGTGAGACATCAAGTAAATAATTTGCATTGTGTTGGTATTCTCCGAAAATATATTAGTTATGTTTAGATTGTGCGTACTGTTATGTAAATATTGATAAGCACTAAATAAAAATTGTTTATTAAGAAGCACTGCAAGGTAAAACCACAGATAATATAGCTTATCGCTCCAGATCGCGGTTAAGTACCGGAAATTGGCAACCCAAATTTCTCAGTTGTCATCCAGCAATAACTTTTAGCATGATAACTCTTCTAGTCAGTAATAGGAGGCGGTGGCATTGTTGCCAAGTAATAACTGGACTTATAAATAAATGTAATGCATTTAACAATATAATTGAAGCGTTATATGGAACTTATCTTTTGTTCTATTTGTTCTATAGGCTATATTGTCTGTGGACTCTGTGGTAAAACTTATAGCATGAATGTTATCGATTATTGAAAAATAAAAAAACCGCATTGGGGAATGAAAGTATTTAATTGTAAGTAAAAACCCCAATTCTGTTTCTTTATCAGCCATTTCGCAAAATCTGTCTGTAATAGAAAATATCTTAAAATACTCTCGTATCTTCAGTTAAAAAAAACTAGCTTTAAAATTTTCCGGGAATTCTCATAAAGCGTTTCATAAACTTTCCGAATATGTAATAATATATAACTATATCACGCTCGTGCGTCGTACATTTCATTTTGCAACAGACTAAAAAATAAAAAACCTTTCCAGGTTGCAAATATGAAATTTAAAAAAAAAAACGATAGATTTCAATTTATTATTATGAAATCTACCATGAAAAAAATCAGTACGATTGTGGAAGATCCTCGGGATCGTCCAGACTAATAATTAGTTCATTTGTTTATAAGGCCATAACTTGTAAACTATTCAACTTACCGATTCCAGATTTCGTGTGAGTTATTAGACAGTGATAAGGAATAAGAGGATGCGATGCCAAAGCGTTCTGGTAATAATAACGGAGTTTATAAATGTTTAATTCAAAAGTCATAAATAAACTTCTGTTTATAACTTTTGATCTAGACTAGTTTTGTAGGTCTTCTGAAGACAAAAAAAGTACTTTACTGTTTTCTCGTGGAAATGAACGGAAAAAAGTTATAAGCGAAAAACGTGAATTTACGTAAAAATTATACAATTAACCACCCTGTAAATAATCTTCCCCCCATTTTTATGACTGTGCAAACTGATTTAATAATTATACATAATATTTAGCATCTATAGTGATAAATTCAGCTTGCCGGAACAAAAAGTCCAATTCTATATTTCCTGGCCTAACAGGGTGTCAATTACAAATTAAAAAAATATATTTTTATTAATAAGCTCGTTGAATTTTAAGTGCAATCAGTTGAAATTTTGCCCAGATTTTTACCTTATGTTGACACGTTTTGTGTAATTTTGACAAAAAAAAATCGAAGGGGGAGTACCCATTAACCTCATTAATTTTTCCTGCTCACGCTTCTGATTTAAGGATATTTTTTTAAGTCAGACATTTTTTACCCTTATAAAATTTTTATTTAGGGCTTCGTTGTAACTTCTTTGACAAACATTTTTTTTGTTTTTGGCTGCTCTTAGAACTTGAACTTCTTAAGAAAAAAATATGTATTTCTTACACAGACTTTAGTTTTGACAAGTTAAGATTTTATTATTATTATTTTATAATAACAAAAATGTTGTTTAAAGAAGTTTATTGCACAAAAATTTACAAGTTATTTTGTAACAATTGGAAAAAAAATACATATAAAAGTTATTTTTACATGGCACTTATACAATCAACTGAGCTTGCTCTTGACCATTCCCACGAATTTATCCAAGCCCACTTGATTGGCCTCGGCATAGTAAGGCAGGCTCTGCATCCTGGACATCCATTCGGCGATCTTAGGGAATCTATTGGAGGCGATGGGCACCAGCACGTTGGCGCTGGACACTGTAGCGATTACGTTGAAGTCCGCTAGGGAGAGCTGATCTCCTGCCACGTATGTGCTCCTTTCCAGGAGGGTTTCCAGGGAAGCATATCCTACAGAAAAAAGTTATTTCAGATGAGACTATTGATATCAAATATTTAAAACTGATTTTTCACTGACACAAATTCAAATAAATATTCTTTTATCGTAGCTGGATCGTCCAAATGTTTTTACGATTATTACTTAAAAAAGTCAAAGATTTTAGTTGTAAATGATCCCTGAGGAAAAATCACATTTCACTATAAAAATAATGTATCTGCGTTATCTGTAGATACATTTATAATTACATTATATAGATAAGGTGTGTTTTTCACCTTTTAAATATTTACTAGTCTGTTTTAACTGAAGCCAGGACTACAGATAGCCTACATAATATTTCCACAAACAACAATTGTATTGTTGATGCCTTTGTAAGCTATAAAACTTACTCGTTTGTTAATACTTTCATTTTATCATTTGTTTTCCCTGTACACGCCTACTGCGCATTGCATAATACGACAACAAAAGCCTGAATCACTCCACACTCCACTAGGCAATATTAATTGCTTAAAATCTGACCTTGTGTGAGCAGATCGGCCTTGTCCTTGCTGACTGACTTAGCACCTTCTCTCAACAAGGACCCCACGATGGCAGACACCCTAGGGAACAGGATGCCGCAATCGAAGTAGAGCCTCTGGTTCACCACCGCCCTACGCTGAAGGTCCTTCGGGTACAGCGCGTCGTTCGCGGCGTACTTATCCGTCAAGTAGGTGTTGATAGCGTGGCTGTCGAAGATAGCGAAGTCGCCGTCCTGGAGCGTGGGCACCGTGTGCAGGGGGTTGAGCTTCAGGTATTCCGGTTTCATGTGTTCCCCGGCCATCAGGTTAACCGGCACTAGTTCCACTTCGATCCCAAGGGCTTTGATTGTTAGAAGGGAAGCCCTGACGGCAGGACTAACGTCGGCGAAGTATAATTTGGGCGCCATTTCACTAACGGTTTATTCTCACCAAAGCACTCGACTGACTGACTCGGAGTGACTGTACCAAGGTTTTTATAATAGTTTCGCTGCTTATCTCCGATTCCTGTTTTTCAGATACAGCAGCTATTCATTAACACACCGGCGTATTGCGACAACAGTAACGTGTTTAATGGTTTATTCATTTTTTATTGTCTTGTTTGCTTTTGAGCGGGTCGTCATATCGTGAACGAAATGAAGGTGTTTGCGATCGACAAGCTTTAAAAATAACGCGATTTTGGTGGATTAATTTTGGTAGAGATTTCAGTAGGCGAACTAGAGACGAATATTGTTCCTTTTTAATCAGTTTGAATCCAGATTAGTAATCTGTATTAACCAATAAAACTAATAAATTTGTCCTGCTGGTTCCTCTATCTGTAATTCGCCGCTTGTTTTAGTAGAGTAGAGAAAATTTATTTTTTTAATTTTAGAATTGCAAAAATTGGATTTTTTTTTAATTTAGTACCTATTTTAAAATAAATATTGTCTTGTGTTAACAACATTTTTTTCTTTGTAATTATTAAACTAGGAGAAAATGTATGAAAAAAGCATTAAAGGGATCTTATTAACCCATTGAACACTACAATTTTTTCTGTTGCGACAAATTGTTCTTTTTTAGTCAATTCTGATTTTTTTAAGAACAAAGGTAGAAGAACATTTTTCGAAATGTGATATGGATAGTGTTTTTAATATGTATATAGGAATTATACAAATATTTATGTTATATTTAGATTAGGACTTATTACATGTTTTTATGGTGTAAAAATTATTTTTTTGTGTTACATTTTAAGATACGAATATAAGATATTTTTGAATTTCACTTTTCAAAAAAAAAAAAGAAAAACAAAATATGTTCAAAACAAAGTGTACACAACTGCACAAAATTCATTATTTTGTTACTACGCATCCTACCCTCGGACTCGAATAAATTTGGTTTACTTCTACATAAAAATATACATAATAATCAAAATATGTAATTCTTTTTGGCAAGTACCTACATACAATTAGTACTGTTCAACTAACAGTGAAATTAATACAAAAAATTACATCAGAATTGATGATACAAATTTTTTTCAGTCAGAATATTTATTTGCTGATTCTGCATACTATTATTAAATAACACTATTAGAATTTATTTCATAGTTCTATATATTTGTTTGTATTAGCTCATTAAAATAATGTAATTTTCTCCTGAACCAAAAATCTTGTAAATTGATAAAATGGATTGATGGAAACTCATAGAACTTATACCTTAGACAAAATGTAGGAAACAACCTGGAAAAATGTAAGAAAATTGAATAAAAACATTATGGATATTAAAACCAAAATATTAATAGTTTTCAAAATACAGCCAGTATTAATATTGGGGAGTTTCATCACAACGTGACAACAGTGCTTAACCTGCTTATGCACACCACGTGTATGCGCGGCAGTCTTGTCCTACGGAAGAAATGTAAACAGCTATTATTGTTAATCATTTAGCAAGTTTTAAGACAATTGTTTTCCAGTTTTTAAATAAGTGAAATAAAGTGTATCGATTTTGTAGTACGAAGATAGTGTTGTGCTTAAATTTTAGCTCGAATTTTAGTAATTATGAATCTCTCAAAACAGGAACTTAACTTTTAATCAAATTACGTATTTGAAAAATATGTAATTAAAGTACCCAAAGATTCAGATCATCCAAATATTCATCGTATTAAAAATAATTTAGGTACTTACCAAAAAGCTAAATTCAGTAATTTTTAAACGCACAAATACAAAACAAATTACAACATGTCCATTACCATTTTCGATTCACGCACGACACCTTCGAATCCAATTGTGCAATTGGATAATTGCACTTAAGGACATAGTGGTACGCAAAAAACACTCCGACACGGTCGAATCCAGATACCAACTGAATTGCGTATTGGTGGTTGCTGGACACCTTAATACTTCGTGTTAATAAACCGCCGCGCCGTTGTCACATTGCTTGATATGAATTTTATCGAATTTTAAATTTATTACGACGCTAATTATTTTTTAGAATTAAGCATAAAGAAGTTCAAAAAGTGATAAAGATTGTATTTTATGGGTTTCTATGCACATAGTTATGTCATTATTCCTTAATTAATCGAACTTTTGTACATATCAAGTTGGAGACTTTGATAATTTTTTTCTTGGAAATGCTTGAGTTTAGGAGCCATGACATATAAGGTTTTTTGTTTATTTTAATGTATTCTATCGTCTGTTAAATTTAAGGATATGTGATACCGAAATTTACCAACATATTTGGAAAGTAAATGTGTTAAAATGTAGTGGATACATGTAAAACTCCTGCCCAATCAGAAATGCAACCAGAAAAGCAATTATCCATGTAATTATTTATTTGTGGTATATCCACATTTTACAAATAACCAAAATTTGTACGTAAACACTAAACGGAGGTCAAATAATTAGGTACAGTGTAATTATTAAAGGGAATCTCTATATTTACTAAACACAGAGACGTAACTGAGAGTATGGACGCTACTGAGTACCTGTATTCGAGATAATAGTTGACACAATTGCATCTTTTTGAAGAAAGTCATGTTTTTTTTCTAATGTGCGGCTTCATTTGCAGATTGTCTTGAGTTGCACCATCAAAAAGGACTTTGAGTACAACAAAGTGATGCCAACTTTTCACCACTGGAAAACCGGGGACAAAAAATTCGGACTGACCTTTCAGGCGGCTGCGGACGCGCGCGCTTTCGATAAGGGGGTGAGGACCGCTGTGGAAGATCTGCTGGACGGTAAGAGGAGTTCCTTAACTCGAATTTATATACCATTTTTGCCGGTGGCATCACGTACGCCCCTTACCTCCATCACTGGTCGATATATTTGTAAACCAACTTACGAATGTTTTCTACAATTAGATGAATCAATGAATAGTTTCATTAAAATTCGGCAAATTTTGTTCCGTTCTAGCTCCAAATCGAAGTATTCAGCAGATCATAGAAATTTTTTCAGCCACCTGATAAAACTTCTTCCCAGATTCTCGAAAGGCAAACTCAAAATTTTTCATGGTTGATAAATTATTAGATTTTATAGCCAATCCAAAACATTTTTATAGTTTCTTAGCGTAACAGCGTCCTTTAAAAGTTTATGTATTTAATATAATATCCTTTAGTTATTCTAAACAATTTATAGACCCGTTTGCCTGTGACAAAGTTGAGTAATTGTCTTATGAATTGCCTATTGTAGAGTTTCGAGGGGAAAAACTAATACAAAATTAATAACACCTTGTTTTATGAAATGCTATAAACAGTTTAGAGTAAAAACTTTTTATTTTCCGCAGCTGTACATAGAAGTGAATTCTGTAAAATATATCGAAGGTATCAGTTTACTGTTTAGTAATTTTGAAATTACCTTAAAAAAAGAAGAAAAATTTGACTATTAGAATGTAATTAATAATAAAATTCTCTGACCCCGAATAATTGTACAAATGCTGCTTCCGGACGATGTATTTTCCTAATAAAAAACACTATCATGTCGGTATAACGATGCATAAACCGGCTATCTCCCAAAATAAATGTACCTACCTAATTAAATTTATTAACCCCGCTCAGTATGTAGGATGTAAGTAATATTTCTTATCTGCTCTATTTGTATCTTTTCCAATGCTTCCCTTTCTACTACGGGATTCCTACATGGTGAGTTGCACTACTTATACGTACTCTTTTTTTTATTGTCTTAAGTGTGGCGTGCATGCTGTGACCCGTCATGTACTTTTCTATATTTAGAACACTTTAAGTGATCTTAATTTTTTTTTAATTGCTTTAATTGGTTTATCCTTATCTGCATTAGACGTTTTATTTATTTTATGTGGTTTGACGAGTTTATCGTATTATCAGGCCTTGCGGGACTATTAAATGAACTATTACACTTGTGTATTATTCAAACTGATGTCTTGAGCGCTTGTCTTGATTTATTTTATTAATAGCTAACAATGGAACGCAAGTGTTGTCTTGGTCACCCTTTTTCGCATTGAGTTGGTCAACTAACGGTTTAATAATAGTTAATGTCTGATTAGTTTTTCTTCTATGCAAGTAGTCTATTATCATTATCGGCTCACCTAAGGGCGTCTTCCCACAGCATGAGATTCAGCAAGCGAATCGTTCTTAAATGCTGTCACTATCCTGCTTTGATTCAACCACAAGTAGCGTGTACTTTTCGTCACCTGCCAAATTGATTTATGGGCGATTTGCTTGTCGAACGTTGTGAAGGCGGCTTAATATATTCTGTATTTTTCACTGAATAATTTAAAAAATTAATAATTTAACAATATACTTTCAAAATAATTCTAAAAAATGTTAATGAATACAAAAGATTATTATCAAAATTCTGTTGAAAAGTTATATAAAGGAAATTTAAAAAATATATTGAATACAAAATAGACAGCTTTAAATGGCAAACATTTATTCTTCAGGTTTTGCGGACACCTCTCCCTCTTCTCCGTTGCCAAAATGTCCTAAAGATGTGGGTGACGACGATGTCTTCATGGTAGGTATCTTTCTTGCCACTTTCCTGTTCCTCTTAGCATATTGGAACTGTCATAATTTTTAGATGTGTTAGTTTTCGCCACAGTATTGTGCCCTAACAACTTATTTGAGTTTTTACAAATCCATTTTAATCAAACGAAAGTATCTAGAATTTTTTTTTTAGTAAAAAAAACTACATGATTTACGATTTCTGTGTTCTCAGTTGCTAAAATATTTTGCCTCAATCAAATGTACTGAGAACGTAAATTTTTCTAGACGCTGGATCTTCCTCAAGATCCTAAAGATTCCCGCAGTTCGAGCGACTCGAGCACTAAAGGCACCGAACATCTCCACAGAATAACTTACATCGGACGTGATAAACCATTAGAACCTCGGCAGCCTACTTATGATCCAAATAAAGGCGGAAAAGGTAATTTTTTGTGTATCTAGATATCATTAAAAACGTGTTTGTTGTACACACCTTCCGAAAGGATTGTACTGCTTAAAAAAAAAGAAATATTTTAAACAGTGACAAATTTAACAATTTTTATTCAGATATTTTTTTTATGTCAGTATAGAGGATGTTTTCTAAGTCCATATCATAAATTAGGTGGTTTCTTGTATCATTTTATACACAAAAACAATCACTTGTTTTCGAGTTTCATCATTCCACGTTAATCATCTTTAGAGATATTTGCATAAACGTGATATTTTTTATAATCTTTTACACCACGTATCCCAAAAACTAGTGTACTTGGTTGAATAAGGCTTTTTAGTATGAAATGACCCAAGCAACGCAACAATCTTCTGAACGTGATAAGGACTTAGAAACACACAATTTTTCTTTGAACAAAATCAATGTTTGTATTTAAATATTATGTGTTTTCTTTGGAAGTTTGGTATCTTTGCTACTTGTTAAAAAAAGGCATGTAGAAAATTGCATGTATAAATTACACTTGCTTTTATTTCATCTATTTATTTTGCTTAATTTTTAAATGCCTTTCCTAATTTTTTTTTACTTTTTGCAGATTATCCTAAATATAAAAAATAACAATTCGGTAATTATTTGTTTTTATTTTTATTTATCTCTATGTGCTAACCAAATTATTCAGATATTATTTGTAGTAGTAATTAACCAAGCATTAAGATAGTCTGATAGCACAGCCACACAAGAAAAGTTTTCATGCGACATATGTTACCCATAGTATTTTTTCCTCCTGATCATGAATCCAGAATTGAACCATCACATCATAGGAATTTCCTAACCTCGAAAAGCAGGTCAGAAATAGCAAAAATTCACGAAAAAGTGCTAGGAAAAAATACAAAAAAGTGACCCCGAAAACCCCCATATACCAACTTTGGCGCGAATCTGTTATTTTTTGAAAATTCGTGATATTCTGACTGACCCGTTTTTTGAGGTTAGAAAAAGAACCTTCAATTCTGACCGCGTATTCATGTTCGGCGGGGTCTTCCCATCCATATAAATAAACATTTGAATATAGAAAAAAATTTTTTTGTATTTTTCCTAGCACTCGTAAATTTTTCCTATTTTTGACCTGTTTTTTTGAGGTTAGGAAATTCCTGTGATGTAATAACTCAATTTTGACATCGGATTCGTGATCAAGGGGCAAAAATGTTACGGGTAACATGTCGTGTGAAAAGTACAGACAACTTTTTGTTTGTGTGGCTGCGTAACACACCAACCACTAAAACAAACGGATAAAGTTATAAAATTACATATACTATGTGGCAAAGAAATTGTAACATTTCCTCATCGATTTAAAAATAAAATTGTGCTTCATCTTGAGGGCACAATCGCAGGGCCCAACTGTTTATGTATGGTACGTTTTTAATGTCACGTAGTATATTTCCGGTTAAATACGCACCTCATGAAGGTGTTTTTTATTTACGACACATCTTCATGAGGTTCGGTCGTACAAAACGAACTTTTGCAGGTGAAAACTACCCCTACGTCCAGCTAACGGCCGTACACGAATACATCTACCCAGCGGAAGACCAGCAGAAGCCCTCACTCCTCCGTCGAGATTCCACGTCCAGCCTGAAGAAGTGCGGCCTGGGCATGGAGATGAACCCCTCGCAGCAACCCCCCCTCCCACTCAAAATCAAACACAAGTCGAAGGCGCAGGTGAGGTGTCGGCACTGTAACGAACTCTACGTGGAGGACAAGAACCCGAGGGGAGCGTGCGAGTACGCTCCCGACGTAGTCAGGTCCACGATCAACGCGATCACCTGCCTGGGTTGCGCGCAGTGCGTCTGCTACCATTGCGCATCGGACGCGGAGGGCGAATTCGCACAGCACCCCTGTGACTGTACGGACGATGAGAATTGCACGAAGAGGTGGTGCTGCTTGACTTTCCTGTCGATATTCGTGCCGTGTTTGTGGCTGTACCCGCCCCTCAAGATATGCCATTGGTGCGGTGTGAGGTGCGGCGTGTGCGGGGGGAGACACAGTATGTGATCCAGAAATGCTATTTTACGATATTAGGTTTAAAGTCTTTGAAAGTTTCAAAACGGTGGCTGTTGAAATCGACTTGCTCTCTCTTCTCATAAGATAACAAAGTTCAGTTCGTGATAATTACATCTGGGCTCTGGATCTGTTACGTCCTAGGTTTAAGCTGAGGGCTGACGTATTTTTTTAACTCCCGGAAAATATCATTTATCGATTGGAATGGGAAACGGTTAATACTTTACCTTTTTTCAATGGAGGATGTGATCTCGGAATTTCGGATAAAATATTGAAATACTTAGAGAGTGTAACTTTGAATTTGGGTCATATTTATTTATTTTTTTAATTTCGTCGGGAAAACTTTTTTTTTTAACTTTTTGTCGTAATTTTTTGGTGCTATGGCTCTCATTGCTGCTAAATCTCATCTTTCTTGATTATATACGTTTCAAAATTTAACAACGAAGACACACAAACACGACATACCGTCACGAAACATTAAAATAAATAACTATGATGTCATACATTTATTTACATGGAATACCACTTTGAATTAAACTTAATTTAACAACAAACTAATAGTTCACAGAGAAAGTCGTAAAATGACCTAGTAAACTGATAAACTGGAAAAAAAATAAATGTAATAAAATGAAGCGGCGACATATTCGGCCATTCATGTATTGTCGAATTATCCAGCGCCCTATTGTCGTATCACATCAATTTCAAACGTCATTGACGCTGATTCACAAACTAAACACAGTGCTTTAAATAAATAATGTCGAATACCTTTTAATTTTCATGAAGAGGGCTCCATAGCAAATAGGCCACCAGCAATACATTTTTATAGATTTTATTACACAGTTTGTCTAAATATGAATTAATGCAGAAACAACAGACTTTCCCCCATTTTAACGCAGATTTTCTATAAAACGAACTTAGTTTGAAATTCAAATTACTTTTTGGTGTAAAGAAATTTGTAATTTACGATGCCGTTTGTGGCAAATTACAAATTTCTTTACAACAAAAAGTAATTTCAGTTTCAAACCAACTCCATTTTATAGAAAATGTGTGTTAGAATGGAGGAAAGTCTGTTATTTGTGTATTGAATCATATTTAGACAAACTGTGTAATAAAATCTATAAAAATGTATTGCTGGTTGGCCTATTTGCTAAAATCCTTATATATTAAAGACTGTAGGTTACTCTTACTCCCAACTCGGCCGCGAAAACAGGCGTACGGTATTATCAAAGGCTTTCCTCCGAGCGAGCCGAAGGGCCTTCGGTCCTTCCTTTATCCAAACGTATTCTGAAGGTGATTCCTTAGCATCTTCTAAGAGAAATTTCCTCTTTAAAATGAGTCCTCGCCGAAAATCGAATTTTTTCGGTGCGAGAGAGACCTGAAGTACATCCGATGTTTAGACAGAGATGCAGACGACGTCAAAATAAATTGTGTCTTTTCAAGCGTTTTCCCGTCCGATCAGGCCATGGCAGGTCGCTATTTTGCCGTTAGGCATCAGTTCCGATTTTCCAGAGATGCTACTTTGGCGATAAAACTTGATTTGAACATTTTCAATTTTCTGTTTACTTTCACGAAGACTTGAGGGTTCAAATAGTCCCTGCAGGCTTCACCCAGCGTTAGATCACCGTAGCACATTTTGAAAACGGTCTGGTGTTCGACGTGCGGGCGGGTGCAGTTTTAATTTTTTTTTTTTGAAAAATATATATTATTTACTAACCCACAGAGCCTAGTTAATATTTAATCATGCAAAAAGTTTTTTAATGTTTAGCGTTTTGTACTGACAAAAAAAATGTGATTTTAAAATAACTTCGCAAAATCAAACAAAACAATCGGTGACAACAAACTCCACTATTCGTATTAAAAAAATTATCACTTTAGTTATTTATTACCCTTAAAAAACTGACGCCAAATCAAAGTTGCACTCTGTTTTTAGTGAAATCTCCCTTGATGGACCCCTTCTACGAACGGACAGGTTTTCTCGGTTTCGGTAGCATTTCATAAGAACGGCAGCGTCGTAACGGTCCTTTGGGTGGACTTTAATTTGTAATATTTTTATGACACTTAAAAAAGGGAATAGGGGCAAATAACTAATCACACGGTCTCTAGTTGCTTTTGATTTTCTTTTTTTAAGTTTATTTGATGTGCGAAATTTGTTCAGTGTTGTCGAAAACGGCTCGGGAGGGAACTTTTTATTTTTTGGATCATTTTTTGGAAATTTTTATCCGGCTGTCCGTGGGGGGGACAAATTTTTGTGGTTCCGTTGGTGCCCATATCGGAGATTTCACCGTATTCACCTGAATCAAATTTTGGCCCAGACTCGGAAATATCTTGAAAGTATCTGTGATTTTAATAGTAAGCATTTCATAGTATTAGAATTTTAATATGATTTCCGCGTTACCTGAAAACTTTAAGCGTAATATCGTAAAATAACTAGTGATTATTAGTGCTCAACAAGTGAAAGGTTGTGAACACTATACCGGCGGGACTAGAGGTTAGATTTGTCTAATAATTGAAAGACTGTTCATTTGTTGATTTTTTAAATTATAAAAACGCTACTGTGAATACAAAATTTTGAAAAACCACTTATTTATTTATATGGGTTCGGCGCAGGATGCGAGGTTGTGTTCCGAATCGAAAAATTTAAACTTGTTGATGTGTTCCAATGAATTTAATGCTTTACATATAATTTATGCATTGTTAACGAATTAAAAAACGCCAATCTATGTACTGTATTAATACTGGACTTCTACTATGAACTGCCAACACGACAAACGTTTAAAAATGTATATATTATTGGCGCATAGTAATGACAATATGGCTTATAAGTAAAAAAAAAAAAGACAGTCTAATATACATTAAAATATCAATAGAAGGTTAATGTTTTATATATGATAGTTGTATATATATAAAAAAAAATTTAAACGACCGTTTCACATTTGTTTTTAATATTTTTCTTATCGAAAGGTACCTCTTTATCCAATAAAATGTAAAAATAATTATTATAACCTACTAAATGTGTCTCAAGCCATATGTTCAACCCAAGCTGTCTGAGTGTACAGAGATATATGTAGCGTAACATAATTTTACCGACCAAGTGAAACATTTCAGCACCTCTACCCTATTTTACAGGCAACATTTTGGCATGTGGAATAAGTTCTCGCTGTTTTTTCGAGAATATTCATGAACATTGAAAGTATTGTCGCATCGCCAGCCGCAACTTTTTCCCATCTAGCAGCAAAAACGACACGTCTTTGAGGCTATCCAAGAGCTGACCCATTTTTTGGCGTATTCGATCGGAAATGGTGAATATGGCCGAGCGTTGCCATGCTGCAAAATCACTTTGTCGTGTCTCTGCTCGTATAGTGGCTGTTTTCCCTTCAGTGGCTCAAACGCATCAATTGTGGTCGATAGCGATTCTCCGTGATGGTTTAATTCATATTGAGCCGCTCGGAACCATAAATTGGCTTTGACACATGGCCGGGACTTACCCCACGATTTTCTACGCTTAAAGT
Source organism: Anoplophora glabripennis (assembly GCF_000390285.2). Lineage (NCBI taxonomy): Eukaryota > Metazoa > Arthropoda > Insecta > Coleoptera > Cerambycidae > Anoplophora > Anoplophora glabripennis. Next base: position 1,240,849 of record NW_019416376.1, on the reverse strand, counting down.
TATCCTATTTTTCATCGCCGCTGACGATGTGATACCAAAAAACTTTCCATTTCCGCCGTTGAACTGGCTGTTCATAAGTGGCTGCTCGGAAGTGGCTACTCACGTGGAAAGAAGCCGTTCAACATCTCGACAGCGAGAACTTATTCAACGTGCCTGTAATTTATTATAAGTTGAAAACCGCGTCACTGAGCTTGAAACTAGCTCTCGGTCTCGTGACGCGGTTCCTATTTTTCTTGTAAAACTGACCTCGCTTACTCAAGGGCTCAGGGTAGGTGCGGCATCACTTTTACGAGCCAGAAAGTTTTACAGAGTAGAACTTTCTCTTTACGAGCACCTCTTCAAACTAATTTATCTCAACGTCGCCCCTTGCGTTGCGTTTGTTAATTTCTCAGATGTTACGTTGGAAGTTATGTTGTAAATGTACAGAGGGTAAGAGGTTGGAATCGATTTTTTTTTTTAATAACCCGATTCGAATGTCTTACCGTAATTCCATTATTATTGCACCTATGCAATCGAGTAGGACTTAAATAGGTTTTATTGTGTGTATATATATGTTAATAATAAAGTATGATATGCTTATAATAAAAATGTGTGAATGATATTTTAAATATATTAAGAATAATACAAAATATGTTAATTTTTCTGGTTCTTTTTTTCCTTTCGGTTGTAGAAGTTTGAGAAATAGATTTTTATTTGAGTTTACAATATTCCCTACAAAGATAACACAAAAATACTTCTAACGCTTCTGAAAACTTCAAGGCGTGTGCTCTCCAATAGAAGCAACGAAATCTTCGCTTCCTTAACTTCATACTTATGAATTATACATTGATTTCATAATTAAATCGCTTCAACAGTCTACCCCTTTTACCTTAAAACTGGATATTTAATCTTAGTGATGGGAGATTTCGAGTGAAAAATCGAGTGGTACTCGATTATTGAGATCACTCGAGATATCTCGAGATGTTTACTCCCATCACTCGAGTGATTATTAGCCTACGGTTGCTCCCCAAAATGTTAGTGCATACTGCAAATAGTCACTGATTGCGTAACCTTTTTTTTAGAATAAAACGAAAAAGTGGTTAGGTTTTGAAGTGCATGAGCTTTTTTTTTTTTTTAGCTACGCTTATAAGTAATATATGACTAATACAAACATATTTGTGCGCCGCTGGGATGAAAACGACCAATATCTCGTATCTCGAGTGATCACTCGATTATTAGAAGTTCTCGATTACCGATAACTCGATTATAAAAATTAGTCGATTATGCCCATCACAATTTAATCTACTAGATGCAAGATTCGTTGACTGATTGTCCTCCATTGGCTGGATTCCTGTTTATTTAGCGAATAATGGGAGTGGAAACGGTACAAAATATTACAAATTGGTACAGCTTTATTTTTCCATAAAAGCATAAAAATAAAAACGCTTATTTTTCGCACATAACCTAATTCTTAGTGATGGGAGATTTCGAGTGAAAAATCGAGTGGTACTCGATTATTGAGATCACTCGAGATGTTTACTGCCACCACTCGAGTGATTATTACCCTACGGTTGCACCCCAAAATGTTAGTGCATAAAGTGCATATTGCAAATAGTCACTTATTGCGTAACCTTTTTTTAGAATAAAACGAAAAAGTGGTTAGGTTTTGAAGTGCGTGAGCTTTTTTTTTTTTTTAGCTACGCTTATAAGTAATATATGACTAATACAAACATATTTGTGCGCCGCTGGGATGAAAACGACCAATATCTCGTATCTCGATTATTAGAAGTACTCGATTACCGATAACTCGATTATAAAAATTAGTCGATTATGCCCATCACTACTCGATTACCGATAACTCGATTATCAAAATTGGTCGATTATGCCCATCACTACTAATTCTTTTTCTACTAACATAACAAAACAAACCATAAGCCTAAGATAAGTAAGAACACTTTACTCCAGAGGGCCTTTCGATTTGGCAAAAATGGTAGCTATTAGCAACTAATATCAGTTCAGAGTAACTCTAATTTGCTATTAGATACTATTTTTGCCAAATCGAAAGGCCGTCAGATCCCCTCTTCTTATTTGAATAAGTGATTCGCGAGGGATTATTTAAATATTTGAAACGGGTTACTGCGAAATTTGCAATATTTATTCAAAGAGCACTTAATACTGGTCAGTTACAACCACAAGTAGCAGCGACTTGACTTATTGCATCACCACTTTTATTAATTACAATTTACTTGGCACCATTTAATGGAAATAATTTCAGAGAAAGTAACCCAGTGGCGGCGCGTGTACATTGATTGAATGTGTTCTGCTTAGAATTGTTACATTTGTTGAATTGAATTCCGGGATATTAAGTGCCCGGAGAGCCTGTAAATGGCGCCGCAGGCGAAAAATTTTAAAATTTTCAAGGTCACGCGTTTTCCTGGCACTTCTGAATTTCAAGGAACAATGAATTTATACAAAAATACAGATTTTCACAACGATTTTTGAAATTGATACCTTTTTGAAATATCTATTCACGAATTACCTACTGACGGTATAAATAAATTGGAATAAACTAAATATATTTTATTAAATTATTGAATATTGTTTATAAACAAAAAAATCGTTTGTGAAATTTACCAACGATTCAACGAATTTTAATTTTCCTCGCCGTGTTATGATTTTTTCTTTATCTTTTTTTATATATATGTACATTATATTATATTCCGGGAGTTATACGTGCAAATCCGAAATCCGGGACCATACAGCTAATTCCCGGTACAATCACAGAAAATCCCGGTCATACCAATGTGGCTAGATGTTCTTTTAAAATGTCGTCAAGATCTACACTAAAATTTATGAGTCCACGAAACACATCAGGGTTGTCCGAATTTTCTGTCTCGTCGTGTCCGAGAAGTGCTAATTCGAAAGCTCCGCAAAATTTTATGCAATCTATGATTTTAAATAATACATGACGATTTTTCATTACCTGTTCATATGTTTCCGTATATTATCCCAATATGCAGAATCTAACTGACTTCTTATGTTTATTTTACCTAAAGACTTAATGACTTAAATCTTTCACACTGTATATTGTCCATGCTTTATCCCCACCGAAAAGTAAGCACGGAAAACAAAACAGTGAATATTTTAAATCACACCCGCACACCCACTCTGCTTTTGTGTATACATTATTGTTTTTTTATAACTTTTACTTCTTTTATTTTTAGTTTATCCTCATAAGGCAGAGAACCAAATAAAGTTTTTTTTTAAACGAAACGCTATTCATTTTAATAACTATAATATCCGTAGACGCCTAAACGAAAATATTCACACGTGCCGCTCGCAGAAATAAACCACCACATACCACGTACGAAATATTACTGCATTTACTGCAGACTGCAGCGCAGTGGCTGTCACTATTGCAGCCGCAAAAGCCCCTATCTCCGTGTACTGGGTCACGTGCCTGATCAGCCAATAAAAACAAAGGACGCATATAATTGTTCGCTGTCCACACATTGTGTATATGAGGTTGCATATATTAAGGAGCGTAGCTCGCGTCGCAATAAATAATAATATAAGCTCCTAGATTTATTTTAGCGCGAGTACATTTGGATTCTTTAAAGATTTTGTTGATATTTAATATGATTAAATACATAAAATTTTATGTGTTCTGCAGCTGAAGTAACCTATACAATTAAAAAATGTATGTTTTATTTCACTATTTCAACATACTAAATGATTACAATGCAATTACAGTTTTACTATATTAACTTTTACAGCTTACAGCTCCTTTTTAATAATCTTATTTATCATCGACTCTGATTCTTCCCAAAGTTTCGTAGCAATATTGTCGTAAAATATGACTTTACTGTTGTAACGCTTGCAGTCTCTATATAACAGTCCTGTTTCGGTTTCAAGTTCAGGTTCCGTAGCACAGTACACTGGAGTTTGAACTCCCTAAAAGTCAATAAAATCTTTTAAATGTACTCATACTACAGTACAAAATAAAATCCAATGTGCCGTTAAAGTATATGGAAGAAACAGAATGAATAAAATTTACCTGCTTTGGACTTCTCATAAAGAAAAAGGCTACAGGTGCTATTAAAAAGTAATGGTACCATTTAATCGAATGCCTAAACAGCGCCGTATAAACCCATCCAGGGCAACAGGCGTAAACATTTATTTTCTTTGATTTTATTCTCCTGGAAAGTTCTTGAGCAAAATATATGTTCATTAACTTTGAGTTTGCATAAAGATTAGTTTTCTTTGTTACCCGTAAACTATTTAAATCATTGACATTTACTACTCCTTTTTCATGTAAGGAGGAAGCAACTACCACAACTCTAGCGTTATTTCCTGAGGATGCCGATAAAGGTTCCAACAATAAATTTGTTAAATAAAAAGTACCCAAATGATTTACTCCAAAATGTACCTCGAACCCATCCTTCGTTTCTACTCTTTTTGTATTGGGAAAAGCTACCCCAGCGTTATTAATCAAGATATTAATTTCTTGATAGTGCTCTTTTATCTTATCTGCAAAATTTTTTATAGAATAGAGGGAAGCTAAATCTAATTCCATAGGAATCTAAAACCATACAAAACATTTTCTGATGAAATAACATAGAAGCACTCTACTTACTAGCATCACTTTAGAATTTTTTGATGTCCCCCTTATGTATTCACATGCTGTATTTGCTTTTTCAAGATTTCTGCAAGCAAGAATGACTTGTGCATTTCTAGCTGCTAGTTCTTTTGCTATTTCCAAACCTAGTCCAGAATTAGCTCCTGTAACTATAGCTATTTTTCCATCCAATCTAACTTTGTTTTTACATTTGCCCCATTTCGTTTCTCGATATTTTCTTATAATAATTAATATTATAATTGACGGCAGCACGTAATAAGATAACGAATACATTACTATTAAAAAATGCGCAACATGAATAAATTATTGTACTTGCACATCTACAAAGAAATATTTGTTTTAATTTAAACTTCAAATAATAATAATATTGACTAAGTGAAACCACAGACTTTACTAATTTAGAATCACTGTCGTGTGAAAATAGTCATTCTTTTGCTAAATGTTCTGTGTTGCCGAAAATGCTCATGTGCCTGTAAGATTAATGAGCCTACTGCATTGTGCCTCATCGACCTGATGCATGATAGGTGTAATGTTTTCATGAGTAGTAGTTCCAGAGTTTGTTTATAATTTTTTTGTTTCTCTTAAAATGCGGCTTGTCCTCTGACGTGTACGTACCTTCGAAAATATGAGACCAACTATAAGTTACATTTTAATCGGCTTATTTTTTCTATTTATTCTACGATCAATATACAGTTTATACGGAATATTTCAGGCACCGACATGTAACAAAGGGGATGTATGTTACAAATCTTATTTGAATTCTAAACCGAAATTGGATTTGTACGTTTTCGTTTCGGATAATTCAAAGTCTGGTAATTTTGACCAAGTGTTATTTATTAAAAATTTCGACTATGTAACTCCACTGGAAAAGTAAGTTTAATTATATAGTTTAATAAATAATTAATTATCTGTTTAATAGGGAAGTGCCAATTGAAATTTCAAAAACGGCTCGTAACAATGGTACTTTATTTATACACAGCATCATGGTGCCATTTAACACAAAACTAAAGGAGATATCTTTAAACGAACTTGTAAGAGCACCAGATTCAACTTATGTAAAAAACAAACTGACAAAATATGCAGTACCTATTAGTGCAACTTTTAATTTATTGAAAGAGACTGGTACAAAGCAGATGGTAAAGCCTGTCACTCATTTACGATCCAGATATGCAATTATAATGTGTATTGAAACTTTAAACATTCCACATTCCGACATTCCCATTGAGATTATAAAGCATTTAAGGATTAACAGTAAAAGACAATTCATGCCCATAGTGCAGCAGGACATTTTAAATATGAGGTTGAGAGATTTAGTAGAAGTTACTTCAGACGCTAGAAATATGAATTTTACATTTATTTATACTCCTGCCTCGTTTGGGAAGATGAGATTTTTACTGCAAATAGAAGCAACTCTCATCCAATTTCTAAAGTTGGGATTTACTGAGAAGGATTTGGATGAGGTCAAGGGGGTTTTCGCAGACACAAACTTGTATTTATTGTGTGCAACACTCTGCATCGGAAGTATACATGTAAGTTATATTTTATTGTTTTGAACGTTTTTAAATCTCAGCTACTTTACGTTTTAGTTACTTTTGGACTTTCTCTCATTCAAAAACGACATTAGCTTTTGGAAATCTCAGACTTCGATGGCAGGTCTTTCCACACGAACTGTATTATGGAGGGCATTCTCTCAAACCATTGTATTTTTGTATTTATTAGACGAAGGTACATCTTTGTTAGTTCTTATACCTTCTGGGATAGCCACTTTAATAGAAGTACGTACACATGTTAAAAAAAAGAAACAATAACTTGATTGTGTAACCATTTATAACTTTACACTCTTTTTAGTTTTGGAAAGTTAGTAAGGTTTTCAAGACGAGCCTTTCATGGAAAGGAGTTAAATTCAATGGTGACAAAACGGAGACAAACGATGAGAAACGAACCAGGGAATACGATGAAGAATGTATGAGATATTTGAGCTATATCCTGTATCCGTTATGTATCGGTGCTGCCATTTACTCCCTGCTGTATCAGCCCCACAAAAGGTAATCAATTTTTAGCTGGTTTCATCGATAATTTATTTTCCTAATCAATTTGATTGTTATTTCATTCATTTAGTCTCTCTTTGAGGAGATTAGTATATACAGAGGGTTTGAAAATTAATGGGCCATGTTTTAGGAGTGCTTGTTTTGGTAAAAATAAACCGACTTAAGTCGATTTACCTTATTACAATTTTATTTTAAAAGTTTCATGTCTTCAAGGTATTTCATTGAAATTATGTTCAATAATATTTGGTATAAGTTTATTGGTAACCGAACATGATCGTGGAATTATTTCTTACTTCAGGTGTCAATTATTGAGTTTAATAATGACGTTTTATTCTATTTTTTGCTTTGGTAAAAAGGTAAAGTTTAATTATATTAGAATACCCCCAAACACTTAACTCTCTTCAACTGACAACTTGTAGTAGAAAATATAAATCGGTCTTTTTCCAAAATGATGCATTTGAGTAATGTGCAATGTGTATACTTTTTTAACGTTAATGTTTCATAAAAATAATCACATCCTTCTGCTATTCCAATCCGCTAGCAATATATATAACATTTCCTTGAAATATCTTCAAAGAGGAGAGAGAAAAATGCTTTAAAAAACTTAAACAAAATTACACTAAAATAACTTCTAAATCAGTTTATTTTCGTCGAAGGAAGTAACGCTTGAAATAGCGCTCATTTACTTCTGGACAGCCTGTGCTCCTTGGAAACGTATCAGAATATTCATGATTGAATCGCATTGTACTTAAAGTTTTGAGAACTGATAGTTATTTAAACTTTCATTTCGTGACATTGGCACCTTCACCATATTCTAAAGTGTTAATTTAATTAATTTGTTTGAAGACAGTTTCTTTGTATTTTGCCGGAAGGCCAATAAATACGACACTGTAGTTGAGGAAATTAATTCTATTTAATAATATTTGTCAAGAAGCTGAACTTAACAAAGAATATTCCTGGCTCCTCCACCAATTATTAGAATCATCCCACATACTTCGCCATAACTTTAAATGTTCCTCCAGCGAATGAGAAAATTATAAAAGGATACTTTAATCTGTATTCCAGCTGGTATTCGTGGACAATCAACAGTTTGGTCAACGGCGTATACGCATTCGGCTTCCTCTTCATGCTGCCACAGCTCTTCATAAATTATCGACTGAAATCTGTGGCGGCCCTTCCTTGGAGAGCCTTTACGTACAGGGCGTTTAATACTTTCATAGACGACATTTTCGCTTTTATTATTACAATGCCGACGGCACACAGGGTGGCTTGCTTTAGGGATGATGTGGTGTTCCTCGTTTATTTATACCAAAGATGGTGAGTGGTGTCGAATGTGTTTTGTGATTTTCGGGAGTTTATTTGTTTGTTTTAGGTTATATCCAGTGGATAAGACTCGTACCGATGATATTACCGGAGAGACAGTCCCGGGAGAGGATAAGGAAACAAAGAAAGATAAATAAATTTAACCGTTCTGTTTATTTATTTTATAAATAAATTTTTATTTACAATTATGACGTGTTTTATTTATATAATTTTCAACATAAAAATACTTGCAAGCATTTTGAAATAATTTTTTACCAATCACAGCCATATAAAAATATTTATGCAAGAATCAGAAATATTAAGAAATCTATACTTGACTATTTCATAAATTTATTCAGTTGATTAGTGGAACTAAAGCATAGATTTCTAATTACTAAAAAAAAAAAATCAAAATTCATATTCTCTATAGATTTCTGAAAAGAAACGGCACAAAAATAATTATTTTATATCCCGATCCAATTAATTTATTTTGAAATTTTACTATATTAAACCAAATTTGTTAGGCGTCACTTACATCGGTGAAAATTATTCATATTTAAATATTTTGTGAAATAGGTTCCTCCACCATTTTCTCGACTCCCAACTCCACCCTCTCAGTCACGTGCGATTTTTCACGAATTTCTACGACAAGGATAAATGTTACCGAAGATGACGACAGCATTAACACAAACATCTTCAAAGCCAGTTTCACTATTTCACACAAATCAATTTCCTAATTATACTAACATATTATTTACCTGACTACACAAGAGTTAAAATACAATGATTTTCCTCACTAAATACGCTAAAATTTCAAAATCAACTATTTGGTTAAAATTGACACATTGTTCAATTTCTTCATAATATATACAATAAAATATTGATACATATTTTGCAGTCATAAATATGTTTAAATAGTAAATAATTAACTTAGATTTAAAACAATGGTATAGAATATGTCCCTTCGGTTAACTGCACGATTATATGCCGTGGTATCTGCTGGGCATCGCTAAAACGTGGTCTGATCCTTCGGCGTCAGCGCCCTCTAGAATAACTGCATATTTCCTTTATGTCATCAAGTTATGGTGGAAGCGCAACAAGTGTTTTGTGTTTAATCATTATAAATATACACGTGTAATTTTTAAACTTTTTAGTGATATTACTTTAAAACGTTTATAAACCTGTGGCCACTTTAAGAACACATTAATGTTTGGGTCGTGTAAATCTGGTTGGAAAAATAATCTGAAAGTTGTGATTTCCCGAGCTTGGTACTGCTACCCGTTGAAGCTTTGACCGTTTTTGAGGAATGAATATCATGAAGAAAAAACCCGAATTGTTAAAGAAAACAGGTAAATCTAGCCAAACCCTTAGAAAATTTCTAAATAATTTAAAAGAAAATGACCTACACTATGAAAATAAACAAATAACCCAATGTGTATTCTTGGGTGTTTTGAGACTAAAACCAGTACCTTCAATTTTCTCCAACAATGTGCCTTCAGTTAGTACGACCGTTGAAATTAATAAATCTAAAAGAATTAAAAATATTAAGAGTAATAAAGAACTAAATAAGAATGCATCCAAGAAAAATAATATTAACAAGGTGCTCAGCGGAAAGATTAGTAAGAAAAGTCCAGACAAAGTTAAAGCGGATGTTAAAAAAGTGCCTATTAAGAAATCAAGTATTAAGATTAAATTGAACCCTAAGAAAAAAATTCATGAAGTAGAACCTTCAATGTCTAATGGAAATCAAGAAACGCCTTCTTCAGATACATCTAATACAGAAAGTCCAGATTCTATAATTGCAAGATCTACATTAACAATAAGTCCGATTGTGAGTCCAACAAAATTCAATCCCGTCCAAAATCTGTTTGACAAATTAAAACAGCGGAGAGAAGAAAGTCAGAACGAAGCAGGGCCCTCAAAAATTGCGGCACTGTCTAATAAGACAAAAGAAGTATCAAAATCTCCAACCATTAGGTACAAAGTTTGCAAAATAAATGCAAATGGGCATAGCAGTCCAAATATCAACAGCTGTAAAAAACTAAAAAAGTCTTTATATAAAAAATCTCATGAACGATTATCATTACCCTTAATATCAACTAGTCCAATCACCGTGTCTGATACTGAATCCATTGATAAAAAAGATAAAGATGACGTTATTTTACTTGATGAAAATAATTCAAGTAACGGTGATTCTAGTGATAACGGTATAGTGGAAGATATAATTATCATAAATGATGATCCGAGACCAAAAAACGAAGAAGTAATTAATCAAGAAATTATTGACAAGCGGATTCAAATACGCAATAGTACTTCAACTTTATTAAACATAAATGCAGAACAGCTTGTCGGCACTACCCAGTGCAAAGAAGTTATTGTTATTGCTGATGAACCAAAACAAATAGATAAATTAGAAAATAATAATATTACGCCCCTTCAAAAAAGTAAAGAGAACCACCACATCACAAATAAGAGTGACGTCATTGTTATTGACGAAGTGAGAGAAGTGCGAGTTTCTCCGAGGCTTAAAAAAATAGAAGAAAAGGCTAAAGAAACTACCGGAAACATTGAACAAGCATTTGTGGATGAGGTGGTAATTATAACAGATGATAAGAACGTTTCAAACGCAGAGCCGGAAATTCTACAAAAAGACTCTGTAGATATATCTAAAACACAAGAACTGAACAGTGCCGTAGATAGTCGGCAAAATGAAAACAAAAAGCAAAAGACGTCCCCAAAACTGTCAAAAATAGTTGCTGCAAATGACAAACTGCCTGCTGCTATTAAAAAAGAATTAATTGAAGAAGCTGTGGTTGTGAACGAGAAACCGAAAAGAAGAAAAAATACAATGAGATCACCTACACTCCTTCCACCATTGTTGTTGAACGCTCCTATGTTACTTAGATCAGAGTTGGCCCCAAAAAAACCAAATTATGTGAATGAAAAGCCCAGGGTTAGAAAATCCAGAAGCAAAATAAAGGATTCTTCAAATTCAAAACCTGTTATGGGACCAGTGAAGAATACTAGCAAAGTTGAATCAATAAAACTTAACAAAAATGCGAAAACTCTACAGTTAGAAAAAGAAACATCAAGATCGGATCAAGGATACCTCAGTCTTAGTAAAGTACCTTTAACCATGTCCGTCAGCTGTGAATGTGAAAAGCAATCAGATGAAATAATTTGCATTGATGACTCATCGAAAAATAAAAGTTCCAATGGTAGAGCGATGTTAAAAAAATTGAATGTACATGAACATAATGCAAATAACATTGAAGTTGAAAGAGTACAAGTATCTTCCCATCCGCAGGAACTTGGGCAAAAAGAAAGTCCCAAAAGTTCGTGCTCAAAACTACAAGAACATGAAAGTGTAAAAGATGATATTATCATTCTTAATGATGAAGAATGTGAATTGAAGACTAAACCCAAGGAAATTAAAAAACAGAGAATAAAAATTTTTAATAAAAAATCTGTGTCAGAAGTAACTGCCCATAAAGACGAAGATGATGTTATTGTAAAAGAAGAAAATAATCCCAAAGAAAAGATTTCTCCAAGATTGTTAAGATCTGACTTGTTAAAACAAAAAACATTGTTAGAAGCAACAAATATTCATTCACCAAATACGGAAAAAGTAGAATCGGAAGTAAACGAGTTCATTAATTTAACAGAAGAACCTGAATCAAATAAATATATTTCTCCAAGAACACTTAGGTCGAATTTTATTAAAAAAGATACGAGTCGGAATTCTTTAATGGATAATATTATTGTAATAAAAGATGAAGAATTTTCAACGAAAAGCGATGAGATGCTCCAAAAGCTATCAGAAGCTGATAAATCACAACAAAAAAATAAGAGAAAATCAATACAAAAGACTAAACAAGTCGATTTGGATGAAATAATAATTGTGAACGATAGAACAGTAAAGAAACAAGAGAAATATAGTGGCAGACTATTACGGTCTGATTTGTCTCAATTAAATGCTAAAAAAAGCATTCCAATAAAGACAGAATTAGAAGAAGTCGTTTTGATTCATGATGAACCGAAACAGAAGGAAAAATCTGCATTCTTATCATTGAAACCAAGGTCCAATGAACTATCATGTGGGTCAGAAAACGTTCTTGTTCCGGAAGAACAAAAAAGTGAAATAAAGGGAAAAACTCTTAGGTCTTCGCGATTGGATAGAGTTCAGAAATATAATACAGAAGTAACATCACCCAAACCCAAAACCAAGAACTCTAGAATTGTGAAAGTGGAAAATAATTCTTTACCAAACTCATCTGTGGATCAACAATTTAATGTAGATAATTTACACGAAAATTCACCAAGAAATTTTGAACAACCGTTGATGGAAGTGATAGTTGTAAAAGTAAAGAAAGAAACGTCATCTCATAGATTGCTAAGGTCTGAAACTGCTCGAAGGGGATTGTCTGAAAATATTAATGTCAGTAATGCAAATATTGATAACATGATTTCTGCCCCAAGATTGTTACGTTCAGAACTATGTACACAGAGAAACTCCCAAAATGTAACCAAAGAACAATGCCTCAGTCCAAAAACCACAAGGAAAAGAAGATCTCCACAAAATAGTCCACAATCTAATGAAAGTAATACTTCTTCACAAAACGAGCCAAGTAAAGTAGTGGTTATTCAAAATGAGTTAATTGAAAACCAACCTTTTGCTCCGGAAGATGCAGAAATGCAAAAACAATCTGAATTACCTGTTCCTGAAAATAGCCCTAAACTTCTTGGTAAAAAACCAGAAATGGCAAGTGATATACAAGATACAGAAATGCAAAAACAATCTGATTCGTCCATTTCTAAAAAGAGTCCAAAACGCCTTTCTAAACAATCAAAAATTCTTGCACGATCCAAAAAAGTAGTGGTATCAAAAAAGAAAAAAATATTTCATAACAGAAAATTAGTACCCAAAACACCCATGTTGTTGAGATCAGAACTGGCCCATTTGAAAAATGTAGTAAGTGATATTCAATCAAATGAAAAGAAGATAACCAAAAAAAAGACAAAATCTAAATTGGATAATGTTCCTAATAATAACCAATTACTAGACAATTCAAATTCCTCTTTTGAATTACAAAGTAATGAGAAAAATGAAAAGAAATTAAAAACGAGACTTTCCCAAACTAGGAGTAGCAATAAGAACATTTCAAAACCTGAAAAACATGTAGAGATGATCGATTCTAAGAAAAGTGCAAAGATAGATGCAAATCGTGAAGAAAATATTTGTGAGATTTTGGAAACACAAACAATTTGTCAAAACGAAATTGTGCCTACAGAAGTACCAATGTTATTGCAACAAGAATATTCAAGTAATAGTCCTACAAGAAAGAACAAGAGTAATAAAATATTAAACATAGATACTGTACAGTCTTCCACAGAAGTTGATGTAGTTACCACAGAGAGTCCTAAGAGGAAATCTCCGAGTACAAGAAAAAAAAACAAGAGGAAACGGATAACGAAGCCTGAACAAGAACAAATAACTTCAAAGGAAATTTTAGACAGTCAACCAGTGCAGTTTCAAGATGTTCAAGAAGAAAATGAAATATGTGATATTTCTAAAAAAGCTGACATTACGGTTTTTGATTTTGATGAATCAGAACCAGAAGTAGTCCCATTAAGGTCAAACAACACTCCAAAAAAAGAAAAATCCATTTCATTCACCAGTAAAGACTCTACGAGGTCAAACCCTCCAGAAGAAAATGTTACTCCCAAATCAAAGAAAGAGAAACCCACAGTACAGCAAGGAGCAACCCCTTCAGAAGTAAATGTTACGCCAAAATCAAAAAAGCAAAGAATCGCAGATGAACCAATAGCCAAAGCACAAGCCAAAGTACAATTACTTGCTGTGTTCGATGAAAATCCGACACAGACAAAGGATTTAGATACACCCGCAAACCCTGATAAGAACAAAACCAAATCAACTTCCAAGAAGAAAGTTGTCAAAAACCAACTTGTACAGGAACCTTGTCCGCAAAACGTAAACGTTAAAAGGAGAAGTAAACCGAAAACGTCACCCAACAAAACTAATACACCTCAAACAAAACAGAGTCAAGATACGTCTGGTAACACAGTGAGAACAAGCACCTCACCGTTGAAACAAACCACGATTACGGACATGTTCAACGTAATGATGAAAAAAGAGAAGTCTTCAGCGGATTCGATTTTTGAACCTTCTCCCAAAGAACCGACAGCGAAGCCACGAGAAGAAAACAGTAACGTAAAAACTAACATGCCGCCACCGAAACTCGATAAGAAGCCTCCCTCGAACAACGATGTAGAAGAATATTATGAAGACGACAGCGACTGTGACAGTCGGATGGAGTGGATCCCCGAGGAGTACGCGGAGTACAAATTCAAATATTCGGCCAAGAAGATGATGACGTACAAGCCCATTCACAAGTGTAAAATATGTCTGCTGATCCTGCCCACTTATTACAAGCTGAGCAAACATAAGGAGGAGCACGCCAAGAAGCAGAATCCGTACAACTGTAAGCAGTGCGAGCGGTCATTCTCCAACGTCGAGGATCTGACGGCACATCTCAGAGTTCACAAAGGTAAGTCCTATTTTTTTATTGTCGTCAATCAGGCTTTAAATTACGACTATATTTATACTAAATAATTTGTTGAAAACGATACTACTATTTATTGTTAATACAAATGTGTAACCATTTGTTATTTATTTTCGAAAAGGTTCAATATTTTTCGATTTGACCGATTTGATGACTATACTGAGTGTTCCGAATTGTACAAATCAAACTTTCTCCTGGTTATAGAACAAGAAAAAAGTTCCCATAAACATATGGAGAGGTGTTTAATTTCCGAGAAACAGGATGTTTAATTTGAAATCTAGAAAAAGGTTTTTTAATACAAAATTCATGATAATTTTGATGGGCATTTCACTTGGTATTTGCATTTGCATTGCATTTTCTATTTGCCTGTTTTTTTCAGTGTGATATTTTTTGGTTAGGCAAAACTATTTTCATAAAAATAACCCTTGATTGATCCATTTGGCGTAAGGGTTTATTTTCAAGTTTTAATTTTTTTCAGAGGTGGCAAATTACCCAAAAAAATAAAGAAAAAAATTGAACTTTTTACTTCAAATGCTCGCCAAAATCATTGTTTTCAAAAGTATTTCTCTAACTCTACTCATGTAGATTAAAAGAATTTTTTTGTATCTTTCCATTCCATTTCCATTAAAAAAAAATCGTAAAAATTCTTTTTTTTAGCATTTTACAGTGGTGTTACTTACCCCTTGAAACCAAAATTTTTAAATATTTTTTTTTTGCATAAAAAACGCCGAAGGAACGTTTTTTGTGTAAGCCCTACCAACTTTTTACTAATTTAGTTCGTTAAAAATTTTTATGACATAATTAACCACCAAATTATTTTTGATCAAACTGATTTACTTAGTCAAATTAATAAAAAGGTAAATAAAAGTTAATCTAACGTTGGTTCCAAAAACTATCAGTTTATTTTTTTGAATATTTTGTTTTTCTAAGTGTATCACTCATTAGTTGTGCTATTATTAATTTTTTTTAGAAAATAATTTCTAAATTTTAGTATATCTGCAACAAATATGTATATACAGGGTGTCTCGCATAAGACCCGACACAGGGCAGATCCAAAATATTGTAATTTAACCAAACTTACCTATATACAAAGTTGCACCCCTGAGGAGTTATTAGTTTGGTTAAATTACAATATTTTGGACACCCCTACATGCACTTGCCCTGTGTCGGTTCTTATGTGGGACACTCTGTATTTTTATGGACTATTACCAGGTGTTTAATACTTGGGTATATTCTGATTAAAATAACATCCAGAGCAATACGAAAACTTTTTTTCTATAAATTACAATCTCGACAATATTTTAATCATTGCACGCATTTGCAGTAGATTTAAAACTCGAATTCAACTGAATTGATAAAAATGCCGGATGCGCCAGTATGAGAAACATGTTTATTTTTATCCACGATATTTATCTGGAATGTTGCACGAGTTTGCAGAGTTAATGTACCTCCTTACCGGATATTATTGAACTCGAATCTGTTTAGAAAATCGATCGATGTGGGATAAAAGATATTTTTTGTAATACATTAGCGTTTCAATTATCAGCATTCAGTTTGTAAAATAAAAAACTTTATTTTTCTAGCAAATTACCTCAAAATGTATAGATGTCTAACTAAGCAACAGATGTATAAAATTTTAGTGACTGTTAATATTTTTGTTTGTTTATTTATCGGCATCGAAATTCTCTGGCACTTGACATATTTGTAAGCCAACTTAGCAAATGTTTTCTTCTAATTAGATAAATCAACCAACCAAGTTTTCTCAATGTACGTTAAACATCTTAAACATTTTAGAAATAGTGATGTTTGTTTCTAATTTCAACCCCCTGTTTCTCAAAAACGAACCGTTCTACAAATTTATATGAAACTTTTTGCTTAAAGTAATTTGGTGAAGTTTCGTGGGCAACCCTGTACATGTCCACCATGTATTTTTTGTAGTGCATTGTAATTGCATTTATTCGTTAATTAACTTTATATAGTTACCTACTTAATATATAAATTTTGCTGTTTAAGTTCCTTCATTTATCGATTACGCATGTGCTGTGCTAAATTCCTTAAAATGTGCTAATAACGATTTTCAATTGTGTGGTTTTGTTTATGTTTATTTTTATCCAAGCACACTAAACAATTTATTATTGTTTGAATATGACTATTTCACATAGATATTTTGCGTCATGTTCTATCCTACCCAAAATTGGTATATTTTATTTGATATCTTTTCTACGAGAAAATCACATCTCAATTTTTTCGTAATAGAACACTTCGTCCAATATCATTACACAAAATTTATTTTTTCTGGTTTTCTATGAAACTGTCTCTCCTATATAAATAGTTTTATGCCTTTGCCTTAGAAAAAACATACTTTTGGTATATTTACTAGGTTTTACCAGGATAAGTATAAAAAATTATTGCATATTAGGATCAAGTGAACAGCTTGAGTTTTATTTGGTAGCATAGTAATAGCCACACCAAATTTCCAAAAAATAACAATAGGCATGAGGATTTGAAAAATATATTCAGCAAAAAAATTGTCGATGGGTCAAATTTATTATTTCCGTTTCCTTTGTTGCAATCAAATTGTACCCCGATCTATACGCTTCAAAACCGTTGAAACGGATAAGTTTACATCGTGGCCTTTATCTTTTCACTTGATAAAGTTGCAACGTTGCAATTTGCAGTTTACATCCAGATCTATTCGCGTTTATGTAATATCGTTCGCCTTACTTATTTCAACAAATAGCTAGTACCATGCGAAACATCGCCATAATTTTAAAAATGCTGTCACCGCCGTTCTTGGGGGTGAAAATTCGAAAAATTTAGAATTATTCAAATTTGGTGGCTGAAAACGTACATAGGTATTGTATTTTTAAAACCGAGTGAGTTGCGCGAAACTAAATGTGTACAGGACATAGCTAGTACCATGCGAAACATCGCCATAATTTTAAAAATGCTGTCACCGCCGTTCTTGGGAGTGAAAATTCGAAAAGTTTAGAATTATTCAAATTTGGTGGCTGAAAACGTACATAGGTATTGTATTTTTGAAACCGAGTGAGTTGCGCGAAAACGTACATAGGTATTGTATTTTTGAAACCGAGTGAGTTGCGCGAAACTAAATGTGTACAGGACATAGCTAGTACCATGCGAAACATCGTCATAATTTTAAAAATGTTGTCACCGCCGTTCTTGGGGGTGAAAATTCGAAAAATTTAGAATCATTCAAATTTCGTGGCTGAAAAGTTCTTGGTAAAGATGAAGCAGGACGAGTAGTCTTGTACAGATAACTGAAGACAATGAATTCAGGAAAAAAAAGTTTATTTTATCCTCGTAAGGTTCGATTTTCTCTTGACTTGTGAAGAAACCTTTGAATAATTTTTTGGTATTGTATTGCTTTTCTTCTCGCGTTTGCTGTTTATTTTCTTGGTCTATCTTTTCTCATTTTGGTTATATATCTTGCTTCGTTTACTCTCGTTTCTCATTCTGTTCCACTTTGTCTTCCCAACACAACAATCTCAAGTACCATTGCTTTTATCTCACTATCGTGTTCTTTTGTAATGTTGTGCTTTCACTAGCGTTATGCTGACTTACAATAAGTACTTTCTTTGTTATCTTCGTGGCGCCTCATTAGTGATGCCAAGAGAGCTTATAAGAAATGATTTTATTTGTTAACAATTTAGGGTCTTTTCATAAGTAAAATTAGTATTTTCTTATCTTTGAAGACTGTTTTAAATGATGTCCATATATAATTTTTTTAAGTTTATTCAACTGCTGTTCCTGTTCTTAGCTTTTGACAAATTACTCAATAGATTGTGTTATTCTATGTATTTGATTGCATGAAAGTAAAAGCTTCAAACGAAGATTTAACAATGAACAAGTTCAGTAAAATACAGGAATTAATACGTATGGTATGTCTCTGCATAATATACACAGTATCTTTAAGCTTTTTCTTATAGATAAAAATAGATTTAATGTGAATTCATAACATATTATACGGGAATATAAATTTTATGACGCTATTTGATGGTATTTACGTTAATCGACATTTTAATAATATTTGAAATAAGGAAGTTCGAGTCAGGTTAAGAGATGTTACTGACTGTACATGGAATTTTGTCCTTTACAATGCTGGTAATATTGTTATTTTGCAAAAGAGAATTATAAAAAAAAGTAGAGAAATGACAAGTAATGCAGTAAAAAATGTGTGTGTTTCTTTCAATTCAATAATTTTCGTAAATTCCAAGTATACCTACAGACAAATATGTTTTTGATTAGAAATCTTTAGTAATTCGATGGCACTTTTTTTTCTCGTCTATCCTAGTCGCTAGTATTTAAACCAGCTTGAGAATTTGAATTTATGTTGTCGGAAAACAGTTGCTTCTATAAATTCTGCTGTATACGCGAAAAAATGTATAACTTGCTACAATTTATGCGGAAGATACGACTAACTACAATGTATGTCAAACATTAAAAAAAAAACTTAACATGCATAATTTTAAGGTTTACAGTTTTGTGGAATATAAATTTTACTTTCTATTCTACTAAAAGGTACCTACACATAATTTTTTTAATCTTAATATTTTATCAAGACAGAGAATGCAATTTCTTGTCTACAAAACGCCAACCTTAATAGAGGTAGTATTTTTTTCCTAGTGTTCATCATAAATATATTCTTTGCAGAAACGTTTTTAGTATTTTGTCCAGTGTAGAAAAACAATAATTTTGTTCCGATTTCGATAGTTTTCACTTACAAAAATGTTATCTTTAGAATAAAATCAGGGGGATCTACATTTTGCCTACGGTTATTTAATATTTTGGTGAATGCGCTCGGGACAGACATTTATTCCCAGCTTGTCCTGTTGATGACTTGCTATTTCCTTACGTCTTAAATAAAACAAGCTAATAAAAGGGGGTTTTCTAATTTATTTTGTCCTTAATTATTTAGAAATCACAAAAAAAACTTAAATTAAAATTATTTATTTTTTAAATATTTTTTAAATATTGAAAATTACAAGTGTGGTGATTGGAAGCGATTCACAAACACATTTACGTATTTTTTGTAAGAAAAATAAAATTTGCTGTGATTTTCTAGAAAACCGTCGATAAAAAAACTTTTCAATCGAACTACAAACAAAGAAGCCTCTTAACGATTTTAAATTTTCACTTTTTTTAAATAAACTACGAATAGGGAGGTTTTCTATTACTTCCTCAGGGAAATGTTGAGTTGCATTAAATTTTGCGCCATTTTGCGCACTTAAGTGTATTTATAATACCTATTTTCCGAAATTTTTGTAGAATCAAATTTGGTTCAGCCTATACGAACTAGGTAGATTTTATTAGATTTTGGGAACCATTCAACTATTTATTTAACCATTAAAAGTAGTTAGTGAATGAAAAAAGGAGTTGTAGGGCAGTTTTAGGGGGTAGCTTTCAGGTTTCCACTATTTTATTTGATTTCCAATATTTCGAAAAATAACTTCCTTCGTCATTTGTAAGCGATAATATAAGTGACGTAGATAACTTAAAAAAATTGAAAATGAGATCACTACATTTTCCTCCTTTACATAAATATACATTTTTCTCTTATTTTGTGATGTACTGTCCTCAGTTAAAGTCTGACGCGTGCAATTCGAGAGGCCCTGTACGAATCTAGTATGCATTTCCTTAAAAATTATCTAATTTCAGTTAAACGTATGGGCGTGTCTACGAACTTTGTCTCTAACTCGTTAAAGTCGCACATCACGTTTATCTAAATCGTAGCTACCGCCCAACACGCTCATTCATTGTCACCCGGCTCAAAAATAGCTCCCGTTTTGACCGTGATCTTAGAACGCCGGCCGAAAATAAACCAATCTCCCGGCGTGTGCCGCGACAAGGATTGTTTTCCGTTGTATTTAAAATAGTTGTGCCGCTTCAGAAATAAACTAGGCCGGCTTTGATCTGTTGGAGTGCTTCAGGGCACGTAAACTACGTCTGCCTGCGGTATTATGAGGTGATTGCCCATGCACAAAAATTTCGTGTCAGTATCTTCATTTGTTCGAAAGATATTCAAAGATATCACTTTTTCTTGAAAATCTGTAGTCTCAAGAACGGTGGAATTTCGGAAACAAGGTCTAAGAATTCCTGAATTCGTGGTTAAAATCCGGAACATCAAAGTAAATGAAGTTCCGGTCAATAATGATTAATTACCGAAATATTCACGTATTTTTTAAATTTATAAGTACCGTCACTGACATACCCCGTAAATTATAGAAAAATTTAATTTCTTTTATTTTCAGTCTATACTAATGTAAGGTTGTACTTTATTGGTTGGATCAGGTTGAGATACTAGGCAAACTCATTTTGCTTTAGTAAAGATTGTAAAGGTCTTATTAAAAAATGTTACTATCGGTTTTTCTTGTTTATTTTAGCTAAATACCCCTACCATAAAAAAAATATTAAGTGAGTTGTTACAATATCAATTGGAATGGATCTTAAAGAACAGAACCGTCTGCAGTTCTCTTGAAATTTTTTCCTATGCTTTAGCCATGATGTGTCGTAATTTATACTCGACTAGCCATTGGGCGAGTCCGGTATTGGTAGACCAGTCGGCCTGATGTAGAATCGACGGCGGCGCACTGGTCGTCAAATCAAAGCTGTATTGGTCCACTAGGTCGTAAATAATTTTTTGCATGGTATTCTACAGGGTATTAATTAAGTATGTACAATAAATTCAACAGATTATTTGAGTGATTTTAAGACAAAAAGTTCATATAAACATTGGGCCGCAGATGCTTCGTTTCCAAGATACAGGGTGTTAAACTTTGCAAATAATTGCTATTTCGCAAATATCTCAAACACCCTTACTCAATTTTGTTGTAATTTGGCAGTGATATTTGTAATGAGCTAATTTAACACTAACTTGATTAGATTTGTTAAGTCTCGAGCGATACCTTAAGTTAACTTAACTTATTTTTAATAATTTTTCTTGTGTAATCTAATCAAGTTAGGGTTAAATTAGCCCCTCAATACTACAAGTAACACAACAATAGTTTGTCTGATACTTATATATGTTTATATTGTTAGTTGAATTTAGGAGTATCTGGTATTGTGTACACCTTTAGAAACATTGAATTAAATTGTCGTTTTTTATTAATTTCAAAATTTTCTACTTCCGCCACATTGGTAGTAATTTGCAATTTGCATGTTTCTGCTTAATTTTTTTTATGAATTCATCTTATAAGTATGAATATAAAATCTTTTGTTAACTTCATTTTTTGTGTGGTAAGTATTATTCTTTTAGATTTAGAGTTTTTGTTTATATTTAAATCATTTTGACTACTACTAAAAAGGTACTATTTCTATCTTTTATTCAGTTGTTGTGTACGTTAAAACAAATTGCCGAAACTTCCTCTAAATTTGCTGTGGCTTGAAAGGCGAGAAATTCGTCAACCTTTACAAAAAGTAGATTTCAGGCTCATTTTACCACTTTTTAGGATAAGGCTTATATTTGCATGATCGTTTCATTTCACGCATCATTTCCCCCAGTTCAGCAATGCCGGAATTGATACGGGTAAATTTGTAAATTTTAAATTTAATGTCTAATCAAATGTATTAGCTCGAAGACAATAACTATTAGTGCTATTAGCTATGAACTATAGGTACCGATTCCTTTTCGTATCATTTTCAGAGGGACAAAATTGGATACATATTTCTAAAAGTGTCGATCTGGATCAGAATATTCTGAATTCCTGCAGACTTATCGCTTTTCACATTATTAAGATAAACATAATAAATAAAAAAGGAAATGCAGTAGCATTATTTGTTACACGCGCCATCTGTGTAATGTGAACTAAACTAAAGACGCCCTGTTGTCACGTTTACACAAATTGCGAATGAATTACATCAATGTTCCGAAGAAAGCGAGTCTATTATAGTAGGTAGTACAATTATGTCTAATACATAGTAGTCCATACTTACATTGCAACAAACTCTAGTCGTTGTTTAGTAAATGTGTAAATCTCTGATATTGTTACGGGTACATTGACATACAATTTTCCCCACCGATTTATTTATTGCACTTCTAGTCTAATTATTTCTTAGAATGTCTTTCCCAATATTGATTGAATTACATTTTCGTTTTTAATATTTACATGAAACTAACATCATCGTTTTTGAAAATATTGAGTTTTCTACAGAATATATGTATAAAATTCCATGCCATTGCTTCTAATTTAATATTATGTTATTGTGGAATAATTAGTTAGATTACGCCTGCTTTAGAAATAACACTGGATTAGAACTATGAATGAATGGCAGAATGACACCTAATTTCCAACATTTAATATTTTCTGGGAAATGCTGAGACGTGGCAACGTTGCCTATCGGTAAGTCGTCCATCTTGCACTGACGTACGCAACAAGTTGTTTTGTTTTGATGCATAATAAAGGTCCACAAAATATTGTTCTAAACAGGTGCAATAATAGAAATTATATATGGAATAATGAACCTTACTTTCGTATAGTGGATTATCCCACTTGGTACGTACTAATTTCACTCTAAAAATAAAAGAAAAATGTCCCCTGGGTGCAAAAGGAGTGCTAGAATAGCTAAGGCCAGGCAAAAAGGCAATTTAAAGATCGATCAAACCAGCCCTACCGTCAGAGATGCAAAGAAACCGGTGGCAAAAGCAGAGTCAGTGATAAAGATTGAATCTGTACCGGATATCATTGAAATCCCAGAGTTTCCAGAACTGAAAATAAAAGTTGTTAAACGTGGTAATAATTGTTCTATTTAGCTCTATTATAATTTCATTGCCATTTTTTGTTGAATATAAATTTACCCCAGTTTCAAATTCTTTACAGGTAAACATCCGTACACTTGTAAAAAATGCGATGTAGGGTTCTGGTCAAAGAAAGCTCTAGACGCTCACACACCTATTCACGTACTGAGAAAGGTGAAGCAACCGAACAAACGTTTCCGGTGCGACGTTTGTGCAAAGGAGTTCAGTAAACTCTGCGACATGGAAAGGCACACCAGGGTCCACACGGGCGAGAAGCCTTGCATATGCAACATTTGCAACAAGCGCTTCCAGCAGTCTCACAATCTCAGTAAGCACCTACTTACCCACTTGCACGTAAAACCGTTCCACTGCGAGATTTGCAACAAGCAGTTCGGACGGAACGACGTGCTGAACAGACACCTCTTAACTCATTCTGTCGATAAACCGATCAAGTGTCCTCTTTGCTCGAAGGGCTTCATCAGGCAAAGTCAACTCAATAATCACATGAAAAAGAACCATCTAGATGCCGCTAAAATCGGTGTAACCGCCGAGTTTAAAGTCGCTGAAGCAAAATAATTTGCGTTCCGTAAAGTGGTGGACTAATTTTCCTGAAATTTTGACGTGCTAATATCTTATACAGTTTTTTTATGTACAAAATATTCTCCAAGATTTATTTATTTCATATTCTCAGAATAGTTAGGCGCTTGGTATTTTTTTATAAAAAATATATTTAGTGTTATTCCTTTTGTAAAGGAAAATTGAGTTTTATTTGAAGTACTGGGTGACGCAAAATCTTATTGGGGCTAATAATCACTGAAATAAAGTTTCGAACGTAACTTGGTAAAATAACTATAAAATTTACTTATTTCGTAAATAGTACGTTATTGTTGCCATATATTTTAGTAAAACCTCAATAGTAAGTTTATTTATTTAAAAAAAATAGTAGAGGTTTTGTTACACTCAGAATATAGTTCATTTGCAATATTATGTTAAACATATCTGTTATAGTAATTTCTGTTAATTATATACAAAATATATCTTTATATAAATCGTCTATAATTATAAAAGGTACTAAAATTATATTGTTACAGAATTTAAATTTATTTCATTAATAAATATTTTTCTTGATAACATAAACTCATTTATCAATTTTTCCTCACCTATATTAAATAAAATTTTATTAAAAGTTATTAAAAAAAAATTATTACATCATTCGACCTCCCTTTTTTTTCTAATTAACATTAAATTAAATAAATAACGGTAAATATTAAATCAGTAGTACTTAAGCAATCTATTGTGCTTCAGCGACTTGGTCGAGTTATTCGTAACCGATTCTCTTTCTTTGTAAAACTGATATTTGTTATGTCGAAACATAATTGTACATATTTCTAATTTAATGTGATATTTTTCTACTATGTAGAAAACGTAACTGTCGACTCATTTTTAGTTGTAGATCACTACACATGTAATTTAATAGAACCTGTAATTTGGTGCTCACGTAAAGTTAGAATTAATTTTTTCTTTTTAAATTTCGAGATTATGAATTATTTTTCTTTGGAACAAAAAAATTTGTCCCCGTGACAATGAAAATTGTACACGTGATGTTAAAATATAAAAAAGTGCCTTTTTTATCAAGGAGTTATTGTGCCTTTCTATATTAAATACAATATATATTTACATGATTTACCATATTTGTATTTATTTATATTAGGGTAGTTCTTTAGATGTAGGTGAATTATAAATATGTTTTCTTTATTTCTAAATAGCCCACCATGTATATGTATTTTTATTGGAACAAGAGTCCATTGTATATAGATTTTTACAGAAATAAAACGTAAAGAAATGCTTATTGTTTTAATACATTTGTATTTCAAGAGTACCTATTTCAAGTTTCTGATATAAATAAAAAAAACTAATAACTAGGGTGTGATACGACATACCAAAAACAATGACACTTATCCCTCGGCAAAATTTAAGAATATACAAGATGTACCTGAATTGGGGTCATATTTATAATAATAAATGTGAAAGTGCATCCTGAAGCTGAGAGGACATTATCTTCTGTCGTTTGAATCATATATACATGTTTTTTCACAATATAAATATTTACTGTATATGAATACAGAACAGTATGAGTACAGAGAGGAATTAGGCACCCTCTCTGCGGGTATGGTAGGGTGGAAGAACGTTGACCATCCTCCTAATTATGAGGTTTCCCACTGAATCGTGGTTGGGGTTTACCAACGTAAGTAGTTCCGCACATGCCGCCTACTGAATAATAATATGTCGCCCCCTCTGCCGCACAAGTCTTCGACTTCTGGGCTAATCCTTACGATTAAAATGAGGGGTATTACTAGTGAATAGTGAAGATATGCAACCGTCAACTGATTATTGGACTTTTATCCAAATTGTATTTTAAAATTGTTTTAATTTCTCTAATATAAAAAAAAATCAGTGAATATGCGAATATATTGAATTATTTAATGGAGATAAAAATAATTCTAGTGATAATTTGAAACGAAATTTATAGAACAGTTATATAATTTCTGTATTGAACTTGACAGTTCAAAATAAATAGAAATCATCTCCCCTATGCAGAAAATAGTCGGTTCTTCCTCGATGCAGATAATGCGATCAATGCTACTTTTCATTCTACTCCATACAACAATATATTCTCAAAGTCGCCTTTAGAAGAGCACTTTAATTTTTTGAAATTTTTCATGGACTAGTCCTTCGATTTTCTCAAAAAGTGTTAGAGCTCAGAAAAATCTGAAAAAATTCTAGTAGACAATAACGCCCCTGACCAAAACAAAACTGTATTTTGTTCCTCTTTAGCTCCACCAGTTTTTGAAATTTTCGATTTTTTATTAATTTCATACGTTTTAGGTCTATAGGCAACATACAATACAATGCTAATGTATAATTGGCTGCATAAAAATCCACATTTTATAAATTTTATCAGTCGTTAGTTTTTTTACTTGTATTTTCTTTTATAACTTAAAAGAAAAAAGGATATCTATTAATGAGGTATAGGTAGATGCATTAAAATTGAACAGTAATATAATTTGTGTATTTACTAATGTTGCGTTAGCAGTTGCGTAAAAAACCGATCTTAGAAGAGCACTTCNAGTTTTTTTACTTGTATTTTCTTTTATAACTTAAAAGAAAAAAGGATATCTATTAATGAGGTATAGGTAGATGCATTAAAATTGAACAGTAATATAATTTGTGTATTTACTAATGTTGCGTTAGCAGTTGCGTAAAAAACCGATCTTAGAAGAGCACTTCGATCGATTTTCTCAAAAATTTTTAGCGCTCCGAAAAATCTGAAAAAAGTCAGGTGAATTCTAACAGACCTGACCTTTCCAAAACTGCATTCAGTTCCTCTCCAGTTCCACCAATTTTGAAGATTTTTTTTGTTTTTTGCAGTTTCATTTAAATGTTTGTTGGATAGGCAACATACAGTACAGTGCTAGTGTATACTTGGTGCATAAAATTCACATTTTATAAATTTTATCAGTCGTTAGGTTTTTTACTTATATTTTCTTTTATAACTTAATAGAAAAGGGATATCTATTAATGGGTATAGAATTATGAATGATTATAGGTAGATGCATTAAAATTGAACAGTAATATAATTTGTGTATTTACTAATGTTGCGTTAGCAGTTGCGTACAAAACCGATCTTAGAAGGGCAATTCGATCGATTTTCTCAAAAATTTTTAGGGCTCCGAAAAATCTGAAAAAAGTCAGGTGTATTCTAACGGCCCTGACCTTTCCAAAACTGCATTCAGTTCCTCTCCAGTTCCACCAATTTTGAAGATTTTTTTGTTTTTTGCAGTTTCATATAAATGTTTGTTGGATAGGCAACATACAATACAGTGCTAGTGTATATTTGGCTGCATAAAAAAATTCAGTTTTTATTTGTATTTTCTTTTATGACGTCTTATAGGTGAGAAAATTTTAGACTAAAAGAAAATTACTTTTCAAAGGTGATTATGCTTTTGAGGCCGTCGTAAATGTCATATTTTGGAATATCTCGCCTTTTAAGTACGTGATCCAGAAGTCGAGATAATGACAATTTTGAGCGCTTTTGAACGCGCGAATTCAGTTTTCGGAGCGGCCGAGTAGCGTTACCCCCATTACAGTTAGCTCGCCCCGCGCTCGATGCTTCGGTTTGTCGCACAATTAAAAATGCAGAAGTGGCTAAAATGAGCCACAGTATTTTTTTATTTAAAATATAAGTCTTCAACTTCAATCTCTGTAAGAATGGACGCTGTAGCACTTAAATAGCGACGTGGAATTTTTTGAAAAAAAAAATCTCGGATCCAGAGGGTTGTAGAGCTACGTTTTTTTTTAAATTCGTGTAATTTGCCAGCAATCGATTCCTGTAATAGTCATTACCGAGAAATGAAAATTGAAAGATATTCAAGAAAAACGTAATCAAAAAATTTTTACTTTTTTCAGTCATTTTTGGACACTTGAAATGAATAAATTCATTATTATTCTTTTTTACCATGAAAGTACAACTCTTAAGGAAAAAAAAACCCTGACTTGTTTCTCTACGACTAATCATTGAGCAAAAACAGCCGATTTTCGAGATGACCTTTTTTTTTGAAAAATCGATATCTCGAAAAAATTTTTAATTAAAAAAAAAGGCACTTTGCTTGCTGGGGGCTATATATACAACAGGTAACAAGTTTCAAAACCTTAATTTGCAAGAGATACAGCATAAACAAAAAAAAAACGATTTTTGACGGTTTTTTCGATACATCTCGAAAAGTTATATAGCAATCGATATATTTAAAATACGAATCAATAGGTTTTTTTAATAACTACAACTTTCTCAATTAACTTTTTTTTTATTAGCGAAAAATCGTTTTTTTTTTACTTTTATGAATTTTTTTGGTTTAACTTCGCCGTTTATGGGCCGCAGGAAAAATACACTATCTTTCTTAGAATTTTTTTCCTATATCACCATATTTTTTGTTTCCAAGTGATATTTTTTGTACATTTAACATTAGGCCGTGACAGATTGATTGGAATATTTTCTCAAATTACTATTCGCTGTTTTTTCCTGCCTAGCACCGTGTTGTCATATCACATCAGGATTATTATGTACTTCACTCAAACTAGGTTAATGTCAGGTCATTGACACTAAAATTAACAAACAGTGCCTAATGCCACCACTTGACTTAGGGCATATTTAGTTCCTGCATGGTTTGAGCCGAGATTTATTTTTTTTTTACGTTTAGTACACACAAAATTTCATTTCAGTATCATTGTCGGTAAACTTTTTAAACTATGTATCAGTTTTTACTTACCTTTCGGGACCAACACGTCTACCCAAATTATTTAAAAAAAGTGGAGGATCTTACTTTAATATTTTTATTAAATTATTTTACAATTAAATGAAACATTGAACTTCCATATTCTATAGCAGCAGTAGTTACACCAAACCAATAATGATAGTCCTATTAATGCTATAATTTATTGTAAATGAAAGTTGTAAAACACGAAAAGAAGAAAACCGAGTCTTTACTCGATATTTTCTTCAAAAACGCTCGGGTACCCATTCACATTTATCTAAAACGATATAAAAACCCAACCAAATTCAATTCACCTACTGCCGCGCCGTTTCACAAACTTATAAATATGATTAGGACTAAAATATGTACACAAAATATGAAAAATATACCAATAAAAAGTATTATCTCGTTTAAAAATCACAAAAAGCAGATGAAAAACTCCTAAATATAAACAACACATCCACGAAATGAAATTTAACGGGATAACATTAAATAATCCAAGGTCTAATAAGGTGTTAAAGGCCATTTTGTCACTTACAAGAAGATAAGCGAGTCACTAACCTTCTTAGACTAAGTGCAAAATCGGAGACGAATCCACATTTTACACGTCAACAGAAAACACGGCTATATACACGGTACTTCGACCAGCTTATCAGTCTATCTTAACGGTGGAATAGATTTTCCTAACAAATATGCTCGTCCCTATGTAGCCCACGGTGCCGCACATTATGCCCAGGGCACCGCTGAACAGGGCCATGTAGCCGAAGTAAAACGCTGTTTGGAACAACCCGTACATCCTGAAAGACAAATCAAATAATTTTTTTAATTCACAAACACATAAATAACGTGAATTCTTGTCGAATAATATAGAGGTATATGGAAATTGGAAGCAAAAAATTTATTTAATCAATCACCCATCAACCTTTTTTTTTGCTCTCTCCAAATTTTCAAACACTCCGTACAGTCACTTACTTTGTTTTGAAGAAGAAATAATAGATGGCGTAAACGTAGACGTAGCCGGAAGTCGAGGCGGCCGCTAAGAACGATGTCCACTGCCAGCGATAGTCTTCGGCGTTCAGCAGGAAGTAAGTGCAGACGATCGTCACGCACACCGTCACTATCATCAGTATAATGAAAACCAGCAACATGAAGCCGTAAACGTAATAGATCTTGTATGCCCAGAACGATGTAAATATAAAATACCTAAAACGGAACGATATCAGTTGCTAGTTTGAAACTTCTTATGAAACTTACATTTCAATGAAAATACTGGCAAACGGCAAAACACCACCGACTAATATAATTACGCCAGGCTCCATGAACCATTTTTTCTCCGGGATGGGTCGAGGCACGGCATTGATGCGACACGGGTAATCTGGCTGACCCGCCAGATTCCTTCCCAGGACCGTTCCCACCAACGTCAAAGGTAGTATAACGAATAAACAGATGCATGTAACAGCAACCTAAAATAACATTTTTCACAATTTTTTTTATATATGTAAACCACCAAAGTCCTAAAATTGTAGACAGTGACTCAGAGAATTTATTAAATATCACACTGACCTTAATAGATCAAAATAATGTTTTCCCAGTTACACGCATATGATATGAAAGGAAACGCCCAAGTTGGACACTAATAAATCAAAAAAATGAAACAACACAGCACTGGTAATCTCTCTTTTTGTACACGATAAGTAAAGCTCAAGTAAGAACTTGTAAAAATTGTAGTTTGATTTAATTATGAGATTCACTGCCTACTATTTTGGAACTCTGGTATAAGCAGCATTGAGCAAAATTCTTAACACTTTAACTATCGTAATGTGTTGTAACAAATGCTAGAAATCTTTAAATAACTGGTGAAAATTACACAAATTGATATCACTTTTCAATCACGGTTTAGAAATCTTACCATGGTTCCAAAGGGTATAGCCCTCGAGGCGTGATAATAGATAGCGATGAAATTGATGAAAAACGCCGTGCCACAAACGAAGGCAGGCAACATGAAAGCAGAAACTATCATTTGTCTAATCCATATTTTGCCGCCCATCCGAGCATATAAGGAACCCCCAAAGTATCCGTTAATAGGGGACGTCACAGCATAAACGAATATGGCAGTTGACAGAAGCGAACCACGTCTAAAATTGGTTGCAAGAATATAAAATTCGTGAAACAAAATAAATTTTATCATACGAGGCAGGGAAATAATACTCACTCTGTATACAATTCGCCTAGAATAGCAAATATGATAACGCTGAAAACAACGGTGGTCAGCTGATGCCCAGCACCGATAAGAGCAGAGAATAAAAGAGAATTCGAGGCAGGGCGGAAAACATCTCCATGCACCTGTTTCCAACCATATTCGTCTCCCAAATCTCTTTCCTAATAATTCAAATGCGTATTTTAGCAAATTAAAATGGTTGTATTTTGATAAGGGAGGATGCGATTTACATTAACTTTAAAAAAAAATATTTGATGCATTTGTTATACTTTTTTTTATAAAAATTTTGATTTCCATAAAATTAAGTTTGAAAAATTAAAATCAAAAATAAAATTCAATTGAGTACAGTTATGAAGAAAATTATGAAAATTTACTTTGTAACCATAGAAATCATCTAAAAAAAACTGTACAAGTCCCACACTTTTTTTATTAAGGTACAATCACTTTAATTTTCAGCAATTGCTATTAATTTTTGATACAAAATTTGTAACAGAAAATTATTGTGAAAAAATTAATATTTCCATGTAAACAAACATCCTTCAATTTTGCAAAATAACTTGTCCAAGATCTGTGAAAACGAACTTCGGTTATTAGAGAATGCAATTATGATTTTCTAATAGGAGAAATCAGGACAAACACATTTAAAAGGATTATAGATTGTCATATATCTATCTGCTTTGTTTAATCTCTAATTCTCATAAATAATGCTTCAGAGAAATACTTAACAATATCCACAGAAATAGTGTTTGTTCACGGGTATTAAATGATAAAAATATTTTCAAATATTTGACACAAAAAATTTTAGAAAGGAAATTTGGCAACATTAAAATATTCAATTCTAACGTTTAAAAATGACCATCATTTACTTTGTCTCGTATCAATATAGTAATATACAGAAGTAGAGACAAACAAACTGTACAAAATTTCACACATACACGGGATATAATTATGTAACAAAAAATATTATTTAAATAGTTACAAAATCACTTAAAAAATAATTTAGAATTAAAGCCATTTATAAATTCAACTTGTTCCCGTTTCAATTCTATTTTTATTTAAATTATACAATATCTGCATTCTAAAACCAATAAAAATAAAATATATTGCAGACATTTACCTAAAACTGTATTAACATTTCTTTTAAATCGAGACAAAAATGATTGTGAAAGTTACGCTATACTATTCAGTTAAAATTACTAATCTGAACTTAAAACAATTTGAAATGTAAACTTATAATCGTCTTGATTATTATAATTATTCAAATAATTAAACAGATGTGGCTTTATAAAAAAATAATTACAGCTGATTCCAGTTCCTCGGACAGTTATTACTTTAACATTTAAAATATTATTATTATACTATTAATTATAAATATGCTAATATATTTACACTGAATAATAGTAATTATAAATATTTTTAGAATTACAATGACAAAAAAAATAAAGAAAATGTTTAAAAAATCTTAATAATTTAAAAAAAGTTAACACTGTACTGTAGCAGTTGAATAATTCATGCCAACCAGTTTTATATTCAAAAAAGGATGACACCATTCACTATACCTAAAGGCAACTTTCCCTTTCATTACCGCATATTATTGTCGCAATCATTAGAAATGTCAAGTTCAAAATCGTAAAACACAATTATCACACAAGCAATGAGAATTTTGCTGTTGCATTGAAAATTATCTTTATATATTCTAATCTAAACTATATATAAATGTTTTGTTTCAATAAAGAATACAACACAAAAATAAAAATTATGTGACTCACCATGTCATCGATGTCTTCATCCTTACTATATCTAGCGTAATCTTTCCGTAACGTTCTCATCAGGATCATAGATACCAACCCCACTAAGAAAATTACCATCATAAAACTGTTGAATATACTAAACCAATGGATCTAAAATTGATTTATTAACACAGCACGAACCATCACACAAAAAAAACTCACTCTATGTTGGAAGAAATTGTGATCCAGGTATTTATCAAAGCGATCCTCAAATTTTGTATCGGTTCTCTTCCAAATGACTTCATATGTAAAGGATAATCTTGCCGTTGGTGACAGAGGTACTTTATCCTCGGAAGTTAAATTGACATCGATTATTTGTTTGCCGTTGAATCCAATCTCGAATTTCTTGTGCGTCCAAATATAATAATTGTTATCTTTCACTTCGCCTACTACACCCCAAATAGGCAAGTCATCAATGTACATTTGATACCAGTAATGATTTTTTACTGCATAAACAAATGCTTTGTATTTCTCTTCATCAAGTTGAACCGCACAATATTCACCCTTCGGCATGTTATCTAAAAATACATGTAATGTTTGTATAAAGAAAATATATTGACTATTTAATCTGATATCTGATAAATTTACAAGGACTTACTTTTAAATTCAATTTCAATTCCACTAAATTCCAACTCAACGCCTTGTAATGCCTCGCTAAGTGTTTCATGATAGTGACTTATAGTTTCCTTCGACCCAACACAAAAAGGCAGAGAAAAATATGCATAGGTTTCTTGTCGGTTATGATAAGGACCAACAGTGTTCATCCACAGTACTACCTCTTCGTTTTCATCGTACTAAAACAAAAATATATTCAATTTCATCTCAAAATTTCGACATAACGAATACATCTGCTGGCTATTTAAATTCAACGCCATAATCATGTGTAAAATTGAAATGTTTAGAATTTTTCTCACTTACTATGTGGTTGTGTTCATCAGTATACGCCCCAATAACAAAGGATAAAACTAATATTTTACAAAAATGGTGCATTTTTACTTAAATCTATTAATTTATTGAAGTGATGCCGGGATTTTTAACTGAATATCACTTGTATTTTCTCCATAAATCACCGGAATATACAAATATTCAACATTCCTACACGTAGACAAGAAAAACCATGACAGTCAGGTATGACAACATTGACTTTCTAAAGCCATGTTGATTTTTTAGGTTTATTGTCACGTGATCGCTGCCAACTTAAATTTTAAATTAGCCTGTAATTCTGTGGGGGATATTTATTAATTTATTTATTTATTATACTATTTATAAGATTTTTGATATATTATAGAAAATGGCACAGGGACAGAGAATATTAATAAAATCGAATTAAAATCATAGTTTTTCATGTAATCACTGGATAGGATTCTTTAGTTTAAGTTTAATAATTGAATTTTCACAAAATAAATGTTTAGCTAATTTGAGACATTTTCAATTTTTTACTGTATATTTTTTGTTGGAATTGAAGATTAAAATGGGAAAAATAAAACGTTGAACACGTACATATTTATTATCTTTGCACAAAATTAAATTTATTTTTAATTCCTATAACTACTTGTTGATATGGATGCTGTAATTCAATAACTGTCTTCGGTATTTTACAAAATCTTTTAACTTTTGGGGAAAGTAGTACTAAATTTTGTACCAACCCATAAACACTTGAAGTTGTCCAGTATAATGTAAGGCACTGAAAAAAGTGTAATTTATTTATTTGGTCATAAATAATTAGTAGTATAAGTATTTCTTACTGATGGTACTGAAGCTGCGATAGGGACCATAATTATGCTAAACCCTCTAAAAGAATTTGTTATATATCTTTGCAACTTTGAAGGAGCGTTTGTTCTTGATAAAACTTGCAACTGGAAATTATTAAAAAATAATTATGACAATCTTCATTAAAATGCTTTATCACCTCTATAATTGCTAAATTGGTGATTCCTAAGACCACTGGTAGTATTAACGAAGAATCCGTCTCTATCAGATTAGGTATAAAAGCAAATCCACCCACTGATAATTCTGTAAAAATCAGTTTAGCATCCAAATCACGATTCGGTAGCATATATACTAAATTCCTTATTGCTACAGACAGAGAAATCCACATTGGGATTTGGAACCATAACAGAAGACTAGCTTTAAACGGATGGCAGTTTTCTCGTACTATTAAATCATTCCACTGTTTCCTTACCTAAATTAGAAATATATTTTCCACTTAATTAAGGATAATGTAAAACTTACAGATCTGTTAAATGTTATTCTAGCAGTTTTTTCATCCCAGTTGTACATTCTGATAGCTAAAGCAATTTCATGCTTTAACTCTTTAACTATCTTAGGCATTTCAAGTTTTAAGTTTTCTACCTTTGCCAAAATATAATGCTGGTAAATAGCTAAGGGTAAGGTAACACACGTGCGTAAAAGAATAGTCGAACAAACTACTGAAGCCCACCATGGTAAGCCTGTAGTGTCATGTACAGTTAACAAAAACTTTTGGGCATATTCAACGGGGGTACTCTCCGATAAAGTTTTGAAAATACCTGTTTGGGTTTTTACTATTGATTCTACAGTAGACTGCAATGAAAAATGTCTCAATTGAAGTAAATCATTGTTAATGGTTCTATTACATGACCAAAAAGAATAGTAATCGTTATTTTTATTATAAATAGCAAAATGTGAGGAACATAACCTCACATTCCTTTTCAACAATCTAATACCATTGATTTTTAACATGGCCCTGATTTACAAATATATACCATTACGAAACGAAAGTGGTTGCATGACATAAAAGCTTATTAATATTCAGTTTACAGAATGGTACTTAAAATTAGGAGTATTTTTGGAGATGACACAACCAAAACCCATTCTGTTCTCCGTTGCTCAACTGACGGCTGTCAACTTTATTTATTTTGGTTGGTAAAGAAGGTTTTTTTTAGGATCGTATTTCCAGAGGCGTAGATGGGGACTTGTCAAAGTTAATTTAAAAAATATGTAAGTTTCGAGACCAACCTTATTTTGTACAAACTTTGCTGTTAAATAGGATATAATTGGATTTACTGATTAGATATTTTAATACAGATAATTTGCATTCGACATTTAGAAAATATTAATCTCATCTGACGAGTCGTTATGATGTAAACACAAGAGAAGAAAGTTGGTAGTGCAAAAATGTTAAAAAACATTAAATTTTTTGTCGTATAAATAAGAAATTAATGTTTTTATATCGACTTTGGAAGAACTGTGTGTAATTAATGTTTATTATGTGAATTTTAAACTCAAATGGACAACAAATAAGTGATTTTTGTATCAGAAATTACAACCACTGACCTAGTTTAGAAATATAAGAAAAATATTCCAAAATGGGTGCAACTTTTTCTGCACAAACACAAAACATTGTAAATAACGTTACTGGTTACGTTACTGGTAAGAAGCGTAAACATAGTGAATCAGATGAGGAAGAGGTCAATAAGGTTATTGATATTGCTCTTCATACTCCAAAAAGGTTGGTACCAAATGATGTATTAGACGTGGAAATTATTATTCGTATACATTTGTAGGAAAAAGTTGGTTAGCACCGCAAAATACATATATCAAGCGCTTTTTATGGAAGGAAAAAATTCAGATGTGACAGTATGTGCTTTAGGCGAAGAGTTCAATTTGCACAGGGTGTATTTGTGTCAGAGTCCATACTTTGCAAGTATGTTTGGAGGGTCTTGGTTAGAAACAACACAAAAATTTATAAATATTGACGTGGTGGATCCACTGATAACTATTGACTGTAAGTTATGCTTAAGTGTCTGGCATATAGTTGGTTTTTATATACATTTATGATTTTGTTTTAGCATTAAAAGTTGTATTAGGTTCCTTGTATAACTGTGAAATAGTTCTAAATCCTCTAGAAATCGTACCAATCTTGGCAACTGCGACTATGTTCCAACTGGACGGATTGATTGAAAAATGTACAGAAGTTATGTTGGAAACGATAAATCCGAAGGTACGACATTTTTATTTAAATTTACTTCAAATCAAAATGTATTTTCTTAGACCTCACTGGATTATTATAATGCCGCATGTCAGTATGGTGACAAAAAACTTCAAGAAGTGTGTTTTAAATGGTTTTTGGTCAATCTAATGCCTTACTACTTTAGCCATCCTTTATCTGAACTTAAGACCATTCCGATATCACTTATGGCTAAGTTGGTCTCTCATCCCGATTTGTTTGTTATACAAACTGAGTATTCCATATACGTTATGTTAAAATATTGGGTGTATCTTCACTTGTATCCGGATACTGGAGAACCATCAATTACCACTGTAAATGAATATTTTTGTTCAAGGACTGGTGAGTTGAGACAAAGTATAAAATTATATTCATTTGTGACTATAACAAACTATAAAACAAATTATTGAACGTTTACCTACATTAAGTATTGAAAAATTT
Organism: Anoplophora glabripennis; assembly: GCF_000390285.2. Taxonomy (NCBI): domain Eukaryota; kingdom Metazoa; phylum Arthropoda; class Insecta; order Coleoptera; family Cerambycidae; genus Anoplophora; species Anoplophora glabripennis. The sequence goes on along the minus strand of NW_019416376.1, from coordinate 1,203,796 downwards.
CAGATAAGTTGCCCTATCTTCTAACAAGTGAAGGCAAGCAATTCATGTCGGTATTCCAAGGGCTAAGATTACAGAATCTTGTGTCTCACCAGTTGGACGTTTTATTAATTTTACGTGACAATATTATTCCTAAAATTTGGTTGGATCCTGTGATTTTACAGCAGTGGAAGAACGTTTTACGGGTTAACCAAAATGATGACAAGGGGTAAATTCCGTGTTACTATTAGTAAAATGAGGGTGTACATTCTTTATTTACTTGTTTAAAATTTTTATTTCAGTCCGAATGATATACCTGACGAAGTGTTCCTCGGAAATAGCTTGAGATGTGGAAGAGTACTATCGGTGAACGAAAGGCACGTTTGGAGGTGGACAGGATTCCATTTTGGAGTGGATCTTCTCATGATAACCGACGGATTGACTTTATCCATTAAAAGGAATCACAGGTCCGAATTTGAACAGTTGCTGAGTTTACAAACGTCGAGACACGTAGCTATAAGGTACTCCTCACAGGTAACGTAAGTGTAACCAGAATCTAACTTCCTGTTTCGTAGAGTTACTGTGGTGAGACTTAACGAACAGAGACAGATCGTTTACATGAAACAGTCGGACATATTAAAAATTCCTTTGGCCAAAGGCGAGGAGATACAGATTATGTCCTTCGACAAAGATCTGGAATATCCCATAATTATATCGGCCAACATAATGTACACTTCGCCGGATAACCAAGAAAATTTGATAGAAGAAAGTAGACAAACCGTGTCATAACGATTATTATTTTGTATACGTTTTTGTACAAATAACTCTAAGCTATTTTCCATATTTAAGTAAAAAGGGATTTACTTACCTGGCGACAGTCATTAGGTGGGAAGATGAAGGGTTGGCTTTAAAAAGTAACAGTGTTTATTCATGTGACTAAATCTAGTAATATTTTCGTATTGAAGATGTGACTGTGATGCGAGCTATGCTTAGGAATCCGAAAATGACACAAATTTTTAGACATTTTTGTAAAGATGCGCTTTATTCGGAGTTACCAGTCGAATTTTACTAATTAGGAATTTTTGTTCTATTGCAAAAATCCATGAGAGGTGTAAGTGAAATCCTGTGAAACATGCAAATATAAAGAGTGATCCTAAGTCGTCTCTCGATATTTTCAGGGGGTATATCAAAAAATAAAAGTATCTTTTTTCGTTAACTTTTTTCCAAAAATAGATATTAACGGAGATACACCGAAAGGGATGGTAGATTATATATTTTTTATGGGATGTTATTCGTATTCATATTAGAGATGGGCACTAAAGTGTGTTACGGACATGTCGGGAAAAATACTTTTGACTTTGAATCTAATAAGGCTCCTATGAGTGATGTCATGTTTTCGCAGGTTGTTTGAGGGTACACAAGGCAAAATATTACTTTTATTCTAATGAATATGCGTCGATATATTTTACTTATTACCTACCTTTAGACTTTTATATAAACTGGTTTCTAATTTTCCCCGGACAGCCAATACACTTATTTAAATGTTTTTGCATCCTACTGGAATTCTTAAAATTGTTTTTGAGCAGATGTTACATTTATGATTTTTATTCAATTCAGAAAAATAACCAAATTTTGGCGTTATACTTCATTTATAAATTATTTGTGTATTAAATATTAAATTAAAAATCAACTGATTACTATTTACTAATCGTTAACTTTGCCAAAAATAATAAAATATGGAGATATAAGAGGTTATATTTTTAAAATGTGTTGCAATTAAACAATTGCCAACAAAATTACAAGAAAATCACTAAATATCTTTAATTTTACATATACCAACCTCAAAAATTTTTTGCGGGAATTATGAATGTAATAAATGATTCCGCGCATGCGCAAACAACTTTTCAATCTTGAAAAGTGTCCTCGGGACATGCCCACAGCACATCTCTAATTCATTCATATCCTTCGAGACATCTTATTCGTGTTTTTAATATAGACTCATCTCGATACTAATTTACACAATATTATTAGAATCCCATATCTTAGATAAGCAATATGTTTTTAATTTTGGGAAGATATTGATCTATGGTGTTTTAGAGATAAAAAAAATACTTACACTTATTTTTTATTGAAATGCCAGTTTTATTTTCGCATGAAAAAAAAAATTGCGCGATATACATTTTTTTGAGAGTTCTGTAGCGATTATTTCCTTAACTCCAAACTAACGACTTTTAATTAATAGATAAGTTACACGAATACATATATCGAAAGTAATAACTTATATTAACAAATTACCATCAAATAATTTAAAAAAAAAGAAAACTAAGATATCTCCAAGGACTTTTAAGATATAGTTAAAATTTTCGGAAAAGATTGATAGAAAGGTATATTTTTTGATGTCAGCATTGGGTGGCAATTTGGGACTACCCTGTATGTAGAAAGGATTAGATTTTCCATTTGAATATTAATATTCACACTATTTTAAATGTAGACGTGCAGATACTGGGGATACTAATTGACAAAATTATAATTATATTTGATGTATCTTTATATTTATAATAAATATTACAAAATTAAAAATTTATTTTGTTGTAATAGGCATTATGTGAATTTCGTTGAAGCAGCATTATGAAAAATTAATTTAGTTAAGTATGTTTATTTCAAAATAGCATTTTAAAAATACACTATTATCAGATAATTTAGATATGACTGTCGTATCAGTTATATCAAACAGGGGTCACAGACCTCGTCATATCGTGATGCAAATTTATGAGAAATTAATCAAACGAAATATTTTTTTTTATCTAATTAAGTATCCCCTTTGTAGATTGTATATATAATATTCAGGGATTAGCAGTGTTCTGTAACAGACACGACAGTTCTTCCAGTTATTTTTTTTGTATTTCCTTTTTAAGCATTTATCGTCTTAAATATATAATTATTTATATATGTAACATATTGTATATCAATTATTAATTCTACTTATTAAGTGCCTATATCTCATCTATATTATTGTATTGATGTATACTCAAGACTATAGAAATGAAAATATATTCAAATACGAATTTTCTCCAGTATATTTGTATATTCATAAGTACTTAATTTCTTTTTTGCGAGATAATTATACACGTTTGTGCAAATTTTCCAGAAGAGACGGAACAATTTTAAGTAAAAAGTTTCTTACGAATGTGGTTGAATTTGAAAAAAAAAAATCACAATTTCTGAAATACCTCCGAGGATGTTTGACGGGAAGCATAGAAGTACCATCGAGAATTAAATGCACTTATATAATTTTTAAATTAGATATGACAGAGTTTTGGACTTTTTGGTCGCAATGTGCCCTACTATCTCCACCAGTGGTCGACTTAAGCTAACTCAATGAAATTTTATATCTAATTAAATAAATCGTTGACCCAAGTCTTATCAGTTCACATCAAATATCTTCAGAGATGTTTGAGAAAATGTATTATATTATTTCAACACCCAGTATCAATAAAACTAAACCTTCTATGCCGTGCATTCATATGAAACTTTTTGATTAAAATTATTTGGTCTACCGACCGGTCAAGTTAACCGATTAAAATTTTTGAATACTTCAAATCTGCAACAATTTTTTTTTTATTTTTCTGACGTATGAATAAGATTAAAGTAACAGTATTTTTATAAAATTACATGTGGAAGTGCCATTTGCTAAGTTACCAAAAGACATATAAGATTCACGAATGGTGCTAATCTGTTAGTACTTATTTTGTCTCTCACTATTTCTTTAATTTACTTTTAGTTTCGTAAGGATTTTTTTTTGTATGTGGGCAGCGATAGAGCGGGTAATTTTTTTTATTTTTTTAATTATAAGTGCTCTTACTAATTGGCTAGTCAATAAACGCTTTGTATCTTTAAATTGGCAAATAAATATGTGGATCAGTTGATATTCTCTTTATTTATATTTTTTTTGGAATGTTTCTGGTCATGGCCAATTTGACAACAGGTCTTATACGAGAAAAGGTGTCCACAAAATAGAAAATTGCAAATATCTCTAGAAGTGGTAACGGCAACCCTAACGATGCTTATATGGCTTGAAAGGAAATTTCAATCTACATACGAAGGAGTAAAAAAATACAGGGTGTTCCATTTAAGTTAACAAAGTTATATCCGTTTGAAATTATCGAAATGTAACAGCAACAATGAAACACCTAGTATTAAATGTTTTAATTTGTGGTATACCATAATTTAGCGTTACCTATGCCCTTTACAGGTATCAAAAATCCGTTTGATATCACGCTCCTGTAAAGAGTTACTAGCATCTCCGCAGACCCTTGCATCTGTCAAAATTTTTCTTTAAAAATTAATATCTCAAAATCTATAACTTAGGTATAGGGAATATTTAATAGTGACCCTCAAATTTTACGTAGAATCCGAAAATGCAATAATATATAGGGTGTCCCATTTAAAATAACGAAGTTGGTTCTGGTATAACCGGAAGAACTGGAATGTTCTGGATATTTTAGTTGTGTTTGCTTCAGGGACATTGCCAGGGACATTTTCAAGTTTTTCGGAGCAGTACTTTCCAAGATATCGATCGACGCAGTTCCCGGTGGGACACCCTGTATTGTTAAACGTTTTAAAATATCTTTTGAAAAAAAGAAAATTGTTACCTAGACTTTTATAAATGGAAATGGTAAAGGGGTTTGTACTAAACGAAAAAAATAAATGCGTGAGCAGGGGTGGCGGAGGGTTGATGGGAATTCAATGGTGTAATCAGTTTTTTATTTTTTTTTAATTTAAACAAATTATCAACAATTACTGAAAAATTAATTGTTGCGTCATTTATTATATTTTTGCATTTTTGAGCATGTTTCTGAACTTTGATTACAGATTTTTTTTAGTTTACCAAAAAGTGTATGTCAAAACGAAAAAAGTGATCACCGGCAGAACTTTGTACGATGAATTTCCTAAGTAGAATTTTTCTTTGAAAAAAAGTGTTTCAGACTAGAAAAAATGAATATCTTGGAAACTTCTTGATTTTTTTATCTAAAAAAATTTGTGATTATTTAAGACACAGAAAGGTATACTTTCACCAAGTCTCGTCGAAATTAAGTTATTTTTGCGGAAATGAGAAATAAAAAACGAAAAATCAGAAAAAAAACTTTTTTTCGTGACCTCTACAAAAGTTGTAGATTTTAGCATGATCTACAACTTTTGCATTGGATACTTTTTTGTTCGTTTTATCATTTTCACTTATAAAAGTCCAGGTAACAATTCTTTTTTCTCCAAGTGTAATTTGGTTGGACTATTCTTAAGACTGGTAAGGATTTTTTTTTTAATAAAATTCAACCAAATTATTTGAGGCAATTGTTATTAAAATACCGTACTTGTTATTTGGAACACCAGCATTTGCACCTTCACAAGCTTTTCAATGGGGTTCTTTAAAGAAAAATCGTCGGAAAATTATCGGTGGACGGAATGAAATTACAAATAATATTAAATATATATGGTTTATTCACTTCTGAAAACCTATTACATAATTATTTACATAAAAATTCAATGTCCTACTTCATACAGACTAATCATACAAAACTTTAAAATACGTCTTACCACATTAAACTAAAAACAAAGCGTGAATTTTGTTTTCAATACTGACGTTCCGAAATTAAAATGGGTGCAATTTATACAAAAATAGAAGCGCTAGTTAAATAATTATCATATAATAACTAAATATACATAATCAAGGAGAACCGTAAAAAAATAAATAACCACATGATGTCCGATCGTCTACGCAAAGCGATCCTCTGCTTGAGATTCTTACGCTATCTTAAAATACGTCACTTATAAGGTAAAAACACACAATTTGGAATAAGGTCTGATATCATAGAATGTCAATAAAACGGAACCAATAAAATAAATATGAATCGAGTCTTATCGTTATTTAATAAATTTACAAAACAATTCTGCCGCAGCACTAAGTCGCGTATCGGGCAAGTTACTCAGGGTGACTATAGAAAATGTGGGAGCTGTACGCTGCTTCGGTACCGAATCGTTTCTTGCAGAAGGGACAGGGAAACCGAGACCCCTCGCACTGGTTCTTTTTATGGAAATACAAGTGAGACTTGTTCGCGAACGCCTCCCAGCACGAGGAACATTTATACGACTTATCCAAGTCGGGCGGGGCCACGCCCATATGCACGTGATTATTACTACTACCCGGCATGGGATATTTCTCGGGGGACTTCTTGATGGACAGCTGCGGGTTGTTCTGCACTATCCGCATGATGTTCGGGTTGATCGTCGGCTTTTGCCTAGGATTTTTACTGATGGGCGTTATACTGACGGCCCCGTCGCCTATGGATCCCGTGTAGTTCTGCTCGGGTTCGTGGATCTCCACCATGGGCTCCATGGGCATGTCCATGGGCTCCTGCTTGATCATACCCTCGGCTATGAGCACTTGATGGGTCTGCGGGGGGGGCGTCCTGTAATTCTGGTAGCTGTTCTGCATTTGCGAGCGCGGTTTTTGACTGGTCGAAGGCATTGCCTGCGTTTCCCCTTTGTGTATGCGCATGTGGCTGTTCCTCGAATATATGGTGGGGAACGGAGTATTGCATATGAAACAGACGAAACTCTGCGGCGTGTTGGGCTTAGGGTCCTTCAGGATGGAGTCCGGGAGGTAGGCCTCGTCTTTGTAAGGGCCTATCTCCTTGGCGCAGTTGCGGATCGGCCGGCCTGCAGGGGAAGTCGGCACTTCCCCATTCTTGGAATGGTACGCTGGCTTCGCCATGTTTCTCAACTGAGGAAACTGGTTGTAATCACAATTTTTGCTGTGCACGTTGAATTCGTCGAGTTTGAAAAACACTTTGTAGCATTTCCGGCAGAAGTAAGCCTGATTGCCGGTCTTGGACTGGGAAGTTATTATGTCTTTTGGTTCTTGAGGCTCTTCCTTGATCTGCAGGTTCGGCTGGAGGGTGCGACGCTCCATTAAGTTCTTGACTCTTATGGGCTGCCCCCCTGGGGTGCTGTATTGAGCGGGAGGAGACGGCTGCTGAGGTTGTATCTGAATGGGCTGCGGGGGATTTTGGTCTCCCACCACCACCTTTCTCGCCTTCTGGGGATTTATTACTTTCGGTACGACGTTGCTCAGTTTACTAGCTGCGAATATTTTATCGGAGATATCGTGGTTCTGAGTCTTGTGTTCCTCCACATGTTCGTTATATCTGTGTCGCTGTTTGTTAAACCTCATCCCGCAGTACCGACACGTGTAATAGCAAGCCGAAGAAAAATAATGGCTCTCTATGGCCCAATTGTCTTTGAAGCAGTACCGGCACAGGTGACAGAACTTCTTGTTGACGCCCTGTATACGCATGGACTGATAAAAAGACTTCCTCTCCTCCTTGGTGTAGTCCCCCAGGTAGATACCGTTAACCATCGGTTGTGTCCCCACTAAAACAATCTGCTCTTCGCCTGTAAGGCCGGTCCTCTCTTCTTTCATGTCCATGGGAATCAGTAGGTCGTTGGTCACCACGTCGATAATAATATCGTCGTCTTCGTACCCATTTTCGTCGAAGTAGCTCAACCACTTGTTACGTATCTCTGCATTTTCTCTGGAGTGGTGCCACGGTACCGGATTATCGATCTTTTCGCCCATTTCCACGTCCATGTGAACGGTTTCGTGTATCGCTAAGAGTTTCAGGTTTTGGAACGTTGCCGCACAGTAATTGCATTTGGGGTACACTAGTTCTTTTGTGAAGTCGAAAGGCTCATAGTCAGGTACGTTTTCTTTATTTATAACGTTTAAAGCCAATTGCAATAAACTCAAAGGTTGGTACCTAAAACATATCGATAGCAGGTTTAGTCTTTCTGTATGTCTGCCCAATGAACTTAAGATATGAAACTAAAAATAAGTGACAGAAATCACGCATAAGGTAAAAAATTTCTAAACAAAATGAGAATACGAATAAAGTCAGTATGAAAAAATGTATCAGTAATCAGAAGGTTAAGAAAGCTACCAATTTCATAATTATTTTATCAACCTTTCTTATTCTTATTTCTTAAGTGTATTTATTTAATACTTTTTGCAAAATTATATAATTTTTTGTATGTAGGAGTGATCGTCACATTACTCTACAAATGTCACATTGAATCAAACTAAAATAAATTATTAAATAATTAGATATATAACTGCTCAAGTTTCGTCAGCCTATGTAAAATATCACCAGGGATATTAGGGAAAATATACTTTTAAATTCAACTCCCTGTATTTCGAAAACAAAATGTTCTACGATCCAGTCGTATGAAAAGAAGGCTGAAAATAAAACCACACCGTATAAATAGAAGACAAAGTAATGAAATAATAAAATTATAATTTTTTTTCATCGAAATTCGCCGAAATGATATTAAACTAACTATTAAAATTAGCGTTTTCCTGAATTTTAAGTGGCAGTGCCAAAAATAGCCAATTGTATTGCTTACATTGGATTTAATCTCAAGTATAAGCCAATGCAAATACGAGAATCTCACTCTATTTAGTATTAAATTCAATAGAAAATGGTATAACAATAAATGTTATTGGTATTTACTTGCATTGTTGTCAATTACTAGTACATATACTACCTATATGAAAAAAAAATAGCAGTAATATTTACCTAAATGAAATCTAAAAATGAAAATGATAAAAAAGTAACAAATACAAAAAGGAACAAATACCTGTACTCGTCCTCATCTGCATACAGATCTTCTAAATTAGTTTCTCCATTAATGTCGGCAGGTTTTCGTATCATAAGTAACCCGCCACCTTCTTTTTCCTCGCTTTCATCTTCAAATATCCTCCTCCGCTTAGCGGGCCTCTGAGTCTCGTCGGAATCTACAGACTCCTCATCATCGTCACTGGGCATTTCAAAACACTGTGAACCTTCAGTGTTCTGAGTAAATTCAGTCAAACTGCTGCATAGCGAGTCATCCAGTTCATGATAAAAAGGTACCACTTTCCTTCTACGCAACAGTTTCTCTGAAACAGATTCCGTTGTTACTTTGTTTTTCCTCATCGATTCGGCTATGGCTTTGTGTAAGTCGGTACATAGCTCCAGCTCACCATTCACTGCATTGGGATCCAGTATTGATTGCTTGCAATTATTGCAGTAAATTATGAGATCTTCTGTGGAAGTACTTGCATCTTTCAGTTCTGATCCTTCCATCTAGAATTAAGAAAATCATAAAAATGATGTAACAGGATTTAGTTAATGTAGTTACCATATCATAATCACATCCTAAAAATAATCGAATATCAGTACTTTCTTCACCACTGTTTGATCTCAGCTTTTCTTTATGCCTTTCTGCGGTGTCTTGACTGATTTTCTTAAATTTTGCAACACTTTCCAATTGCATACAGCATCTTTCACAGATCTGTTTTGATAATGGGTCTGTTCTATATATCTGCAAAGTGGTTGTTTTGATTTTAATAATTGTTGTTCTCTCTAATTTGTAGGTTATATTTAGTTAAAAAATAAAAATAAACAATATCTAGGGGACTTACTATTATCGGTAGACATTCTTTTATTAACTGGAGGAACTGATGGCCTTCTTCGTTTTTGTCAAAAATGCTAAACATTTTCTCACCAACTTCGTCACACAATCGACACTTTTCTTCCATATTTTCGGACACTTCCATGATTTTATTGTTTTTTATTTACGAGTATTTGACCTAATAGGTTATATTCCACTTGTAGTTCATTTATTCGACACAATTACCGCATTTTTAAACAAAACGCCGACAAATTGTCATGTTATGTATGTATTTCGCCATTTTTAATGTTACTTTTCAGACTTGTCGAGAGGAGACGCGCAAGTTGGACCCCATGTAGGTGAAACGTTTGACCTACTCCCCACTTTTTCCGGTATTAATTTCTCTACAGTCTAGTGATTTTTCAAATTTTAAATTTCACTCATTTCCCGCAAAATGACTGAAGACTGAAAAAAGCCAACGGAAACTAAATTAAATAATAAAAAAAGAAATTAAACATTTTATATTGTCTCGTGAATTTAAAGTAGATGCAGTTGATAATTAAGAAAAGCAGACAGTTTATTTAAATGTTAATTACCATTAAAAAATCTCTTGATTTACAAGTTACAAAAGCACAAAAAACTTAAATAGAGGATAAATTACAGTCTCCCTGGAGAGAAATAACCTGTTCCATTCTGAATTAGCAAGCTATAAGTTTAATTAAAGTAAACAAGTACACCCTACTTATTTCAAAACGTTAAGGAATGCTTCAGAAACTTTAAAACAACTCATGTAAGTATCCAGTAGGTAGGTAGGTCCCGAGAAGATTTGTCATTTCAGCTCAGGTAGGTAGAAAATTCTTGAGTTATACAAGACTTGAAAGCTGACCCTTCCATTTTAGGGTCCCTACCTACCTACATACTATCTAGTACAATATACGTTTTTTTGTATGATATTCTATTCATTTACACAGGGATGTTCAATGTGATCAAAGAAAAATTCACTGGGTGTACAATTGTACATCTTGCCAAATTAAATCCATTATACCTGTAGACTCAAACTGATTTTTGGGTGATATACCTACCCATCATTTAACAAGATTATTTCCATCTAACTCTAGCTGATATTTCGCAATTTTTCTTATTGCTCAGCCAATTTAGAACCAATTATATATTTTTGTTTTATAGCCATAAAGTAAACTAGGCACTTTTATTTTCTTCAAAAATTGATCGATGAATGAGATAAATTGCGTCAAATTGCAAAAATATGTGGAAATGCTCGAGAGATAAACCTTAAAAAATGCACACGTGTATTTGCAACATGTGTACAAGGTAAACCAAATTTACTTGAGCTCTGAGAGTGATATGCGCAGTGGCAAAATAGTGGAGTAAGTCCCCCTGTCTACATTTCCATCTCATTTTTTTATTGGCGTTCTTCAGGCCTCAAGTGAAATTTGTTCATACTCTAACAAATCGAATGAATAGCTACACGAATTTTTAGACTATACGAAATGTATAATTATGTATATAAGGTTCAAACACGTTTGTTATAAAAAAAATATAAGTATAGTGCAGCTGTAATTTTTGTATTTGATATTTGCGTGCATATTTAAGAGCAAAAAAATTAAGTATGTTCCATGATTATTTTCCAAAAGGCCGGTAACAAATATTTGGTAAAAATTTTGTGGTGCAAATAGCATAATCAAGTAATGCCAGTATGACATTCCCTGAATAGCTAAAGTAGATGGTTTGCAATTCAGATCAACATGAAGATATACCAATAACAAATTCTTGGGCCACGCTAAAAATCCCGCCTCCACGCTGAAGTATCGATTTTGTGTCTGCCTAAATGTGAGTCCATATCCCTTTCATCCCCTGCTATGGTTACTTTAGTATACAATAGATTTAGCCTATTACATGCTTTATGGGTTCAGTTTTCGCTACACCTTGCTTTTATTCCTCTCCATTCTCGTCGAAATAAATCAGCAAGGTACTAGTTTGGTGAATTGCTGCTACGTGACATCCGAGACCTTGAGGAAATACTAACTGAACTTTCAGGACTGTATTAAACGGAAAATTGATGTAGGCCACGTATTTCTAAACTATGCTGTCAAGCAAGTAGGAGACGCTTCAGGCGTGGTCCCAAAAATGATACAGATTGGCTCAGAACTACACTCCCAAAAATTCAATTTTGTATAATTTTCAAGTAGCTAAAAGCTGTATATCGCACAATTCAATAAGTCAGTCGTTGGCGTTTCTAAAATCAGAAACTTGGAAATCACACTTCCTTTCAAATAACTTTTGACAGTTTGACAATTGAGGATAGGGATAAGTAGTGTAACTCTTTCTGAACAATTATACAATCAGACACGTTCAATATAGGGAAATTGTTTACTGAAGGATGGTGCATATCAAAAAATTACAAACGTTTGGGGTACATTTTTGTTTTATTAGTCTAGAAATATCACATGTGATTGCAAAGTACGTTTGAACATGTGACTTCCTTAGTATTTTCCTGACTGGCTGGCATATTTCACCTTCTCACCGTCTGTGGAGATGCTGGAAGAGCTGAAAGCACCTCTGCTTCCTAAGGCAGCAGATGATACGTGACCTCCACTACCTTCGGTCTCACCCACGCGCGAGAACAGAATCGGTCTGGAAAGGAAAAATGAAAAAAATATTAGGTTTTGCGTCCGGAAATCGTGAGGGCAAGGCGAAAGAGTGTGATTAAAATAGCACAATAGCGGCTGGTAAAAATTAAAGTGGTCACATTTTGGAAATGCACTATAATTTTGCAATATGACGTGACACACTGCTGCTGCGAAGGGCTAAGTGCGAATTCGCCTTTAGGTGCTCGTCAGCAGCGACCCAGAAAAAAGTAATTTATATTATTATTAAGTCTATTTTGGTCTATTTCTAACTAAACCTAACTTTGTAGTGGTTTTAGGACTTATTATAATCGTAAACGGTTCATACTATATAAACAACCATTCTAATTTCGATATGTCTGGTTGGTTATTGATCAACCTGTATGTACCTACTTTTTTTATGAAACTTGACTGAAACAAATTTAAAGTTTATGTTTATGGTTCTTGAGTAATTATTAATCAAAATCGACTTTTCGCATTCAATATTTAAATGGTCCTAGAACTTGTTTTAGAAAAAATCGTTGGCATTGTTGCCATCAATGTTGAGTGTTTCACATCCTATTAATAATTGTAATTATTCATTTAGAGTGAAATTCTTGATTCAAGTTAAAAAAATAACAATAATATTGTTACTTGACTATGACGCGACTTTTAGCGCGTTTTAAGTGAAAATTAAATCAAGTGTAAATTTAATTATAAAAACGGTAGAAAGGAAATATACATAGTCATTTAGATTTTAATTAAAAATTCATTTAGTATGAAAATATAAAATTGTATAAAATAATTTGTATTGTGCAGAGAAACCTGGAAATTCTTTTGTAACAAGACTGCAGTAGATTTTTCAATATTCAGTACCAAATTCAAATTATGTGAAGGTGTGAAATAAGAGGCAGGAAGAATGCAAAATTAAATTGTTTTCTTTAAAGGATGTTCTCTTAAATTTTACAGGTAAAGATTATGTTGTAAAGTTTATTACTTTATTACTTCAGTATATTCATTTTACCTTGTAAATCAGACTAGTGGTACCCCTTGTTTCCGCATAAATATGAACATAAATTTCTATTAATAGTTTGAAGTACTTGAATCAAAATGCTATTTAGATATATGTACTCTTCAAAAGACATCAAAATAAACCACCAAAATGATCAAATTATTTAATTAGATTGCAGCGAAACCATATCAGATTTGCATCATTTGATGAATTAGTTTGTTTTTCTTAGATGCATTCTAGTAGATTATTATCAACAATATAATGAAAATTGTTTTAATATATGAGGGGTATAGATGCAAAACTCACATTATCCATAATTTTTCGAAATAGAGGTAGTGGTACAAACTCACATTTTCGTATTTATTTTTAAATGTGAAATCTGTTGTTTCACAATCTGTGAATTGTTTCAAAAGACGCATTCTCCTACGATCTGAAGGTGCCAAATCTGAGTTTTGCTTCTCGTATTGTTTTGCTTTCCTAGATAGTTGGTTCCGTGTTTTTCTACGAGTTTCTGATTATAAGTAAGATAAGTTTAGTTCTGAAGTTTCATATTTAAATATCGGATATTAGAACTTTTTACTGTACTTTGCAATTTTAGATTCATTATAAAAATATTTCACTTCATCACTGATAATAAAATCGTATTCTAAGTACTTTGTGCAGGTTTTTATTTTGATTATGAACTACCATATTACATAAAAGTTTGATTAATATTGAGTTTGTTTCAAAGTTCCTTTAATTTTATGAATTTTGGTGTAATAAATAATATTATGTAGAATAATTTGGAGCAAAACAACCATTATCCAAAAAGTTGTATCAAAATTCACATTTTCCAAACTTTCATTCACATTCTTGGAGTTAAATATAGTTGTGCTGTCATTTCACCAATTAAGAAGCAAAGTTAAAGGTCTAATTCAATTCCAAAAAAAAATTCAGGTCCTTAAGTCACTTAAAAAGTGAGAAACCAGTTTTATTGGTATTGAGTTTGTTTCAAAGTTCCTTTAATTTCATGAATTTTGGTGTAATAAATAATATTATGTAGAATAATTTGGAGCAAAACAACCATTATCCAAAAAGTTGTATCAAAATTCACATTTTCCAAACTTTCATTCACATTCTTGGAGTTAAATATAGTTGTGCTGTCATTTCACCAATTAAGAAGCAAAGTTAAAGGTCTAATTCAATTCCAAAAAAAAATTCAGGTCCTTAAGTCACTTAAAAAGTGAGAAACCAGTTTTATTGGTATTGAGTTTGTTTCAAAGTTCCTTTAATTTCATGAATTTTGGTGTAATAAATAATATTATATAGAATAATTTGGAGCAAAACTACCATTATCCAAAAAGTTGTACTTTCTTGGAGTCAAAAATTGTTGTGCTGTCATTTCAATTAAGAAGCAAAATTAAATTTTAAAAAATGGATAATGTGAATTTTGCATCTATACCCCTCACATGTGCATATTTATCGTTTGTGATTTGAGAGAACTATTTGAATAATTGGTTATATACCCAAAATTTTTAATTAGTAGTACTGTTTTGTTCTCTTAGAGTAAATTATTCACAACGTAACAAAGCGACGACCCAAAGTCGGCTCACTTTGGGACGGCTTCGTCATGGACCAAGTCCGCAAACAACTGTGGTGGTGGGTATCGAGCAGCATTCTCTTGACCTCTCGACGACTGCTTTTCTCCAGCTTGCCTCAGATATCCACTCGCTATATATTGATCAGGTGGTGGAGCCAGTTGCCAAGTCAGCCGTACCCGACGTTCGTTCTAGCTTGAGCTGTCTGAGTGCGGAGATCGACCGCACCCAATTCACCAGGATCCCTCGTGCCTGGTATGAAGGGGACTGGGGACCGTCCAAGTACCTCTTTCCGTCTTTTTCTCCACCCTAGGCCTCTCTCCAGATGTGTCCGCATTTGTTCGCGGCCCAAATAGATCAAAGGAGGCTGATGACGGTGGCAAGTATCGACCAGATGACGAGGCGATGTTCTACGCCAAACCAGTATCACGTATAGGGTGGACTAGGTGGTTTTAGATTGTTCTTTTTACTCGGTTAATTCTGTTATGGCCAGTCATGTTCTAATATTCCAAAATATATCCCAGATATTATGTTCTTATGCAATATTACATGGTATTTCTTTTTTTAATTCAGTTTCATCATCAACGATTATACAGGGTGTAAAAGCTACGTTGCGACAATCTTTCCGAGTGATTTTTTTAGATCCAGTTGATTACTCAATGATAAGGGCAAATTTTTTATAGTACGGTTTTCCGTAGTTAATAATAATGTTGATAAAATTTGAATAAAATCTACCAAATATGGTACCTACTGAGGTTAGAAGGGGTTTCAGAGGTTTCAACTGTCAAAAAAATGTAGTGTCCAATATTCCGTGGACAAGGACCTACCGCGTTCTTGGGATCAAAATTTAACTAAGTTTATCCAAAGTTCCTTAGTTTAGCTAAGGGCTAAAATTTTAGTTTTTTTCAAATAGCTTTAAAACGATTTGACCGATGATATTTGGTATGCTAAAACCATACTTTTTTGACACAGCAAAAATAATTGCCATCACAAACATGGGAACAGCCCACTTCCTAAACAAATATCCTTATATTCTTCTACATGATATGGCCTTACAACTTTATTTGTTGTTTTAGGACAAACAAAACTGTTCTTTTTTAAATTTATTTGTCCACTTGTACTTTTTTTGTATTCTTCATAACTCATTATTTTATTAGTCATTACCAAAGTATTTTCTATACAAAATTGATTTGATAATGAAAACAAAATTTAAAAAACTATACTTAACTTTTTTCCAACTTTGACACTCTCTAACAGTTAAACTAATTTGAGAGAGGAATAAGTTTAATTAAAACAACATATTTTGATTCTAACTGCGGTAGTTTTATATACATGGAATATTGGAAATCCGTCTGTATGTAGATCGGGAATTGTTTTTTCGTGAATTGAAAACTGCTTTTTCCAATTGTTCGCAGATGATTTACGAGTAGTAATTACTTAGTCATTCAACCCGTTATCTACGCTGTCAGGTAAGAGCTTTACTTCTTTGAAATTTTGTGGCAATTTCCTGCCAAAACGTAAAGAAAATCTGACACCACCAGCGTTTTCAGCAGATTCAAATACCTTGCCTAAATCTTTCTATTCATATTTTGGATGTTCAACTTTTGAGAATTTTTTCATGAATTTAAATATTCGAAATATGTTTATTTAAAAACGTTTTTCGTCTGGGAAAGCCTGAAAAAATTCTCCTAGATCCTCCTGAATTAATTTCTGATTTCTATTTTTTTGCCAAACTTTCAGCGAAGAGGATAAATGGAATTTCTGGCACCTAATTTTTTAACAACGATGTAATTCAATTTTTGTTTTTCTGCGATTTCATTAAAAACTATAGAACGTAGATACAATAACCTACCACCACAGCGTTTTCAGTATGTTCAAATACGGAAATTTTGAAGAAGTTTTTATAACTTACTAAATCTGAAGTTGAAATCTTCATTATGCTCATTTATTTTCTCATTTGTTATATTATGTTATATTCCTCTCCTTTTTGAATTATATTATAACTTTTGGAAAACGCCGACAAATAAAATTTGTTTTCTGCAACACGCCCAGTGCATTATTTGTTGGAAAGGTTCTATTTTGTTTAACTAATCATTACGCGGGAAGTATGCTTGTGTTAAACGTAAAACTCGTCAACCTTCAGTGAGGTTGAGGATGAGTTTGTATAATTTTTGACATTCTTTTGCCAGAGAGCACGACTTTTTGCGGTTTTAGAGATACTTTCTTAGAACTGATGCAGACCTGTGGTGGTACTCGTTTTTGTTGCATCCTGTTATTCTGCCCCACCTCCAAATAATCTGTGGCAATGAGTAATTAACAATTATAGCAGTGTCAGCAGGAATATACAAAAATAAAGGGATTTGAGGCTTTTCTCCCATAACACCAGACATCTATTTCAGGCAAAGGAAAGATGACGGTAAGTCATATTGGATCAGAACCGCCAAAAATCAAATGAAACATGTTTTGCGGTCACATTAAACAGGAAAAATTATTGCAGACTGCAGCAGATGGTTACCATGTGTCGCGTTTAGGTTTAAAATTGAATTTATGCTTACGTCAAGAACCGCTTAGGCCATGTTGATAAAGGAGCTATATACCTGACCACAGCATTTCCAGAGAGCGTCACTTAAGTTATTCACATGATCACATGAATACTTTTCGTACGTACTTCAGAGTATATAGGCTTCTTCTTTATGAAAATTAGAACGATATTAATTAATTTAATTGTAGGTAATCGCGTCTGTTAAAGTATAAAAAAAGATTCCATCTTTCTTAATATATCTTACGAAAAAAAAAAAATAAAAATCATTGACCGAAAATTAAAAAATAAATCCTGAAAAGTTAGTATAGTTTTCCTAAGAGGAGTCATATGCAACCAGCTTCACATTCATACGTCCAAACGGTGGTCTATGGTCCAAACCACCTATAAACATTTTCTGTGCCGCATTTTGTGCGACTGTTTGCAATTCTGCAGCAAATTCTTGCAGCGTTCCCAAATACAAGGTTTTACAAACAATTTCAGCATTTTTATAATATAGATTATATTTTTTATACATACAGGGTGATCCATTCCATAAATGCTAGTCGTTATTAAAATTACAAGTGCGATATTTCTAATTTATTTTCTCTATTTAAACGACGTGGAAGTTTGGACACTTGCAGGAAGCTTTATTTTTTCAAACGTTTGACATCATTATTTAGTATTTATTAGTATGTATCAGTTGTATTTACAGGGCGTTAAAAAAAAGGCAAATAAATTTATCCACGCGTATTACTCATCAGAATAAGAAAAAAGTTCCCATAAATATGGATCCGAAAATGTTTTATTTTCGAAATAAGTATAATTTAATTGTAAAACTGCATTTGAAACTCATATGATTCCATTATAAAACATAGCTATAGTACATTAAAATTGCTGAAACTGAACACTAAAATTTTATTTAAAAATTTGTATAACTATACAGGGTGTCCCAAAAAAAGGGCGAATTTGAATATCAGGAAAACTACAGATTAAAAAAAAGCTGAAACACGTAAACTTCATTTCCCTACTAGGGGTAGCTCAAAGTATATGACAAGGTTAATAGAAATAGAAATTTATAGTATCTAGCTAGTTTAATTTTTTCTTGAATTATCGAAAATGTATCACTGTAAAGATAATGTTAATACCTTTCAAATGAAGTTACGGCATTGAATTTATTGCAAATCAGTGTGCTGTTGCAGCCAAAGTGTTTCGTCGTTTTTTTTAAATCCAAGTAAAGTTTTCTCCATGCTATAAATCCACTCTTTTCGTCGAGACATACTGTATACTGTATATTTACTATACTGTGATATTTATTGACTACATATATATCTAAATATATAACTAGCATTTTAATTTAAGTACTTCAAACTATACTAGGCACAGAAATTAAGGGGATTAAGAAAAACATCCCAAAATTTTGGGTGATTTTCAAAGAGCTGTAACTTGGAGGGAAATGGTCGTAAAGAGAACAAAAATAAAAAAGGAAATTGAAGCTTTAAGTGTCTAGTATTCAGACCTGGAGTTTAAAATTTTTTAGCGTAAGCAGTTTTTGAGTAATTATAAGAAATTCCAAGTTACAGCTCTTTGAATATCACCCAAAATTTTGGAATTTCTTTAATATCCCTTAATTTCTGTGCCTAGTGTATTATGTGAACATATAGTTTGCCCTTTGAAAATTATTTTGGTATACGAGGGCAGCCTTATATATTTCTAGAATCGATGATACTGGTGCTGCCATCTAACAATCGACGTCCCTATCGTAAACGTTGACTATTTCTCGGTTTCGTACAGGTTCTATTTGTTTTGTTTACAGCAACTTTAAAAATTCATCTCGGCCAAAAATGGAATTAATTAATTGAGAAATAGTATGGGGTTTATCATTAAAATATCAAAAACCAATTAAGCTCGGGATATTTATATATTTTTTTAAAATATCATCTGCTTCGTCTTTATCTAGCAATTCCGCCCTATACAGCGAATCAGAAATTTTTCTCCTTTTGTCGTTGATGCTACTGCGTTCAAAATTAAAAAATAGATCTCTACATACCCATCGTAGCCTGCTGGATGTCCTGCTCCTAGACCTCCTGCATATCCGGTGTTTCCATAACCTCCTCCACTTCCGCCCCCAGCCGAGCTGCTGGAACTGGCACTGGCAAAGGAACTGGCTCCGGCACCACTGCCTCCTCCTCCTCCTGTGGGAATGTTTCTCGCCAAATCGGCGAGATTACCTATGTTAGGAATGAAATCTGGAACAGGCATTCATTTTATACATGACCGACAGAAAGCACGCATGCATCATGTGGAAAAAATTTGAAATGACTGCTCATTCGAATTTTACCAAAACCCAATAAATTTTTGCTGCTCTAACGCGTACTTCCTCTTGGTGACTGTATACTGCGCAGCAAAAATACTGAGAGAGAAATAAAAATCAATAAGTTTTGACAAATATGCCAAAAGGTATATTTTTGGGAAGATATTTTTCATCAGATTCGATATAGCTTAAGTACTTGTTGAGTTTCTATGCAATAAGTTACCTTCCGTTTAGAAATGAAGAAGTCATTTTATACTAGTACAAACAACAAGCAAATTTTGTCAAATTTAGATGAAAAAATTGGGAAGTACCATTTAAAAAGATATCAAGGCATCATAGCTCAATTATTGAAAGTAAAATTTAACAAAGTTCTCAAAAAATATCTTCCTAAAAAATAAAAACTGACGTCCTTTAGCGTAAAACTTATACGTTTTTGTTTCATGCTCAATATTTTTGGTTTTTATTTGTATAAGAACATTTTGGTAGTGATTATTATTCGAAAATTCCCAAATTATAGCATTTGTCGGATATTTAAATGATTTTTCAGATAGGTATATATCTATTTCCATTATTTACATATTAAAATGGAAATAACGATATTGCAATATTATTGCTAGTATTTTAATATTCCTGGCTTCTCCCACAAACCTGTTCCTTGTGTCTATTTAATAAATGTATTTTTTCAATAAATATAAAACAAAGATTATCGTAGAATATTTTTTAAACGTTAATTAATACGGTTCCTGGTAGATATCTACATCAGACAGGCACCTAGTTAGGTCTAATTTCAGTATTTAGAGCTTAAATGATATATGTGTGACTGTTTTTTCTTTCAAAGCTATGGTTTAAATTAATGTCAATTAAACAGAAAAAGTGATTATTTGGCTTTTAGCAATGGTTTTAAAACTTCATAATAATACAAGATGCCAGATGCCAGATACCAGCAACTAATTTTTGGAATTTAGAGAAAACCTCGCTTATAAGGGATGCCTAATTTTTAAAGATAAACTAATACTTTTTTTCAGTTTTGATGTGAGTTGGATGTCCCTTTTCTCTTCTGTAAATTTTGTACAAATAATTATATGGCACGTGGTCAATTTTTTATTACTATGAAATGAAAATAACATAACCTTGAAAGAGACGTAACTAGCCCAAGTAAATGTTTACGACAAATAGTAAACAGTTTTATTACTGGAGTGGTAGGTATCTGGAACGGCAATTTTAATAAATCCGGAAAAACCGAGAAATATTTAAATCAATGTGGAATGCAAATTTAGCTGATTTGCATGTCACGAGTCCGAACAGAAATATATTGCCCGGGAACAAATTAAATTATTATCACCAGGAAGACGGCGTGAATAAAATAAGTATAGTTTTATTTTTAATTAAAAACTCTAGCAAATGTGAATACCGTTCAGAGGGCTTAATCTCCGAAGTTTCTTTTGAAGAATGCAGTAAAATTTGCAAAAAATAGCTTGCAAATAGTTGACCCTTACCTAGAAGGTCTAGAATAATATCTGTAAGAATTTTTTTTAAATGTTTTCATTGAAGCAACAGAAATTAATTTTGAAACATTAGTATTGATTATGTTAAAATATAATCATTCAAATCTTTCTATTTTTATGTAAACCCCATCTCTCTTCAGTTATATTCTGTCATACTTATAAGTCGGACAATTTTCTACCCGCGACATTAGGGTCTCGGTTATCCTAAGAGATACAACGTCGGTCAACATGTCAACAATTATTTGATAGGTTGATCTACTTTTTCGTTTTGAAATTTTCTGGGAAAAATGGAAAATAGCATGCAACTTTTGCTTTTCTTATAGGCTGGGCCGTATTAGATTTTCTCATTTTTTAATTCAGCGCATTTTTTTATAACGATTAAGTAGGGTTTACTCTTTTCTTCCCTTCAAAATACTACCTACGTATCCATTTTTACAAAGAGTGCTCTGAAAACAAGACATCTAACTATTACTTCCAATGAAATTTTGACAGTTAAGACGAATTTGTGTGACAATGTCAAATTTAAATAAATGAATACGCAGGGAGCGAGAGACCTATATCGACTCTTGTTCTGGCAGGAGATTTAAATTATTTACAGAAAAGTGTCCTATGTTAGTTAAAAAAAAAATAAATAAATAATGAAAATAAAACCAAAATTATCAAATTTCGACTGATAATTTCAAAACGAAAAAAAAAAGAAAAGTAAAATTTATTTTCGGAAAGTTACTTGACATCTAATTCCGCAATTTTATCCTGAACTGACCAACTTTATACTTTTTAAGAAAATCCAGATCCCATCGGCAACCGGGCACCCTGTATATATACCAAGAGACTAAAGTGCATCTTTTAATGACGAGGGTGCAGTTTCCCACCGTGCATGCTTAACGAGCAATTTAGTCGCAAGGTATACACAATTTTTTGCACTCTTTAGTCCGAAATAACCAAAATGAATTAAAATTATTTTCCATATGACAGTTTAACATAGAGATACTTCAAGCAGTCAAATTATTTATTAGTTTTGGAGAATACCGCATTCTCGCCATTTTGAAACCAAAAAAATGTCATTTTGCCTCCAAAATAGATGAGGTTATTACACTATCAATACAAGGACTCTAGAATACTGTAGTAAATATTTGTGATTTTGCGTGAAAGTTTCCTGAGAGACTAAAAGTGACGCTTTACTCCCTCACATTCGAGATTGAAACGACACTTTTAGCCCACGGAGTGCAAAAAATTGTTTGTAGTACCGTCAAAATTGATGGGCGCTCCCCCACCACCACCACCAGCACCTGCTGAAGCGCTAGAATCCGCTGAAGCGTGGGCACTGCTTCCTCCCCCTCTGCGCACCCTCAGGAAAGGAATCTCCCTTCTATCTCTAATCAACACCACATCTGATTGCTGTCCGTTCTCATCGATCAAATAGACCGATTTTGGGACATATTGGGCTGAAACTGAAAAATTGTTCTGTTAATTTATTGTCAGATATCAATTTCACTCTGTTTTACTTTGAGATCAAAATAAGCAGATAAGTTGCTTCGTTTAGTCGCTACAGAGCATTAAAGTCGACACAACAAACGAAACAACGTATTCTAATTTACAGAAACTTGTAATAGATGGTTCTCATAAGAACTGCTCAATGCTCAATATCATCAAGAATATCATTGTTGTCAGTAAAGCAAAGTAAAATACACACTTTTTTTGCTGTTTAGATACTTAGATATTTTTAACATCTTCGCGACCTGTGGCCTGTGGGTGTTATTGTTTCCACATATAATTATTGTGATGTGGGTAACGAACGACGTAATATAACAATAATAATGATTTGTAATTAATAATTGCTTTAAAATAACTGATAACTGCACTAATTACAATTTAATGTACATTGTATGTACAAACCGCAACAGAAAAAATTACTCAGACCATCAGGTAATAAGTAAACAAACACGGGCAATTATTTTTAGTATCCTTGTTCGACTAATTAAATTCTGACGAGTGTGCTAAATAGAAACTAGGTACAATCCGTTGGGTTTCTTCAACAACTCTCCGTTGAAGTCACCGATGAATTTACATATTTCGTTATTAATTGAATACGGATTCAAGGCCAGGTCACCTCATATTGTTATTACAAGGAACTTTTAGAGATAGTAAATAAAAAATTATTACTTGTTCATCCTATTTATTTATATGAATAATAGCTTAGCTTGGTTGGGGAGTCCCAAAATAGAAGATCTGTGAGATAATGGTTAATTTTATAAAAAAAATAACAAAATATTTACTAAAAAGAAAAATATTACTTTTCGACTATGAATTAAAGTTATGTGCCTCTAATGAACAAATTCTCTATACAGGGTGTCTCACGGTGATGGCCCATTAGAATTATTTCATAGACTACTTCGATTTTAATTTTGAAAATTTGGGATACCGGGTTTTCGGGCATGTCCTTTTATTTTAAATGGAACACCCTATATATTATTGCAATTTTGGATTCTACGTGTTATTTTAGGTGGACTTTTATGAAGTTGTCCTATTCCCAAAATTAACCGTTTTCGAGATATTTAATTTTTTTTCAAAAAAATGGAGAGAAACTGTGACTAGCTTCAAATCATGTGTATTTTGTAGTAAGAAAAATAAAGCCACAATATCTATAGGGGGGATAGCTAGACCCCTAAGCATGCCATCCATACTTTCAAAGTGGCTTAATTGCATACAGGGTGATAGAAATTTAATGCCAAGTTTAGTTAACTTCAAACCATCATAAGTCGGTTACTTTAAATGGAACACCCTGTATGTTTTTCTATATTCTGATACACAATTTTATTCTCTTTCGAACGGTATCAGGATCCCCTGGACCTATCTCTTCTAGTTTTTAAGTTATCTACTACTTTTTCAAAATTTTCAAAATTCAAATCGAAGTAGTCTCTGAAATAATTCTAATGTCCATCACTGTGAGACACCCTGTATAGATGTAACTGTTTTAATCGAGATCTGAATGTACTCCAAATATCCTTTTTCTTTATTTTTAAGTCTGTATTTAATAACAAACACGATATATATTTTTAAAGTTGTATTTTAGTCTACAAATATAGTTTTACTATCTACTTCTATAAATTTTTTACACTAAAATTACGGTGTTTTGTTTACTAATGCTGTTCCTATGTGTAATGACACCAACAACCGGGACAATTGTTTGTCCTTGAATACGTTTTGATCGGAAAATCTTAGCACGCTTAATTTGTTTTTGTGTATATTGATAAATAGTTTAGGAATTTTAGATTAATCTATCTTGCAACAGTTTTATTCAAAAAATTTATATGTGATATATGTACGTATTTATAGGTACTTAAAAATTATATTTTACTTTACACAATCGAATTCAAATTAGGTACCAAATCCAAAGTTTTTTGCTTTTTCGTATACTTTTGGGAATAAATATCTAATTGTGTCATAGATAAATAGCCGGTCAGTAATGTTTATTTAAAAGAAAACCTCATATCTTACTTTAAATTCAAAATTACCAAACAATATTCTAAATTTTCAGAGAAATTGGCCATCTCCTTAAAATAAAATAAAAGTTAATAATGAAAAAAGTATAAACTGAAATAAATTCGTTTTAAAAACAGTTTAAAATAAAAAAATTTAAAAATACTTAACATCTAAATTAACTGATCCTTAGGTCAACATAATTTCCATTTACCTAAATAGAAATGATTAGTGTTTTATGTACATACGTATATTTTAGAACAGGTTCACCTTAGGAGTCTTTGTTGACTCACAAAAATACGTGAATAAATTGTAATGTTATTGTTATATGTTTATTAACAGCACATAAGGCAAAAACAAAAACTGAGAAATATCGAAAGGTTTACTTTGGACATCATTTGGGTGCAGCGTTAATTAAATAGACTCCTTCAAATAATATTAACAAAAAAAGTACCTGAAGTACAAGACAAACGACTTGAGGATAATGAATGACGACGATGGTGTAAAAATTTAACTTACAATTAAATTTTTAAAAATAGTACGCGCCGATATTTCTCAGACGTTTTTTATCCTTTGCAAAGATCAGGAAAACTAATTACTTGTTTTACGTGAAACAATATAATTCTCAGTTAATCACTATTAAATCTTATTAATTAATTTTGTTCAAATTTACGATTTTAAAGTTAAAAATATAATTTTAAAAACTTTGTCTGTCAATCAGTTCCATTTTAAAGAATCAAGGTCGTTTCATAATTTTTAAATTAAAGGAAAATATTTACTGAGGTAATAGCTTCAAATTAATTGCTTAAAAAAAGATGTCTACATTGTGAACTAGCCGGTTTTGAATAATTTGTGTCAGTAAACACTATTTTAGAAAACTTATCAACCAAAATTCGCCTGAGTTATCTAGATTTCCTGCAAAATAGCGCCTAAATAACTCAGGGAAAATCTGCAAATTATCATGTTAATCACTTACAGGCTAAAGCGGCCCCGCAGAAAGCAATCAAAAACAAACAATATTGTGTAACAGCCATTTCGAAGCACCTCTCTTCACTGTTAAACGTAAAATATTGAAGCTCGGGTATCCCCTCTTCTTTTTATAGTCGCACCAGATGAGTCTACAGTTATTATTAAAATCGATCATCGCTTAATGCAAAAAGTTATATAAGTTAATTATTTCTCTTCTTTGTTTATTTTTTTCTTATGGAGATTTTATTATGTTGTTATACATGTTTCTGGGAAAGGATATTCTGATATCGTAATATGTAAATCCCAAATAAAAAAATTGTAGGAGGACCTGTATCTTATATGTCAATCAATTAAAATTAAAACGCAGATTACAAATGTTATCAGGTACACTTTTTAATACCTACCTGGTTCAATATACTGAATCACCAATAAATGTATTGTTAATTTTTTGTCGTTTTTTTTTATATAAATTATTCAGTGTATATTTGCATTTAGATAAAACAGGTCAAGGAGATTATAAAAAGCATTTGACTTATAGTTAGGTGTAGTAGGTATATTATAATAAAAGTTGGATTTATATTAGGTAGGTACCTAGTGAATATGTTTACTTTATTCTTTAAAAATGAGCTTTAAAGTGGAGGAGATAGAATTAAAATAAAGCACGTCTGAGAAAGGTTGATCCTAGATTTAGGGCACTTACATATTTTGGATACTTTTCTGTTCGTGAAAATTTCAGACTTAAAAATTTTGCCTAGAAAAAAAATTCCTATACAAAGTTCGACCTTCTAAATTTATTTCTAAAATACATATGTTTATAGCTAAAATATGGATATTCAAAATAGATCCTAGTAAAGAGCGAAACTCATTCCTGGAAGTTTAAATAAAAATATTGTTTTAGTTTTTTCTTTATTTGTTGGGTATTTTTCTTTACATTTAGGGTATTTTGTCTAGTTTTCGTTTTTTTTCTTTATTTTTTGGATATTTTGCCTTCGTCTTTGATTTTATTTTTTGGGTGTTTTGCCTTTTTTTCCAGACAGAATAGAAGTGTTTTCTTTTATAAAGCTGTTCAGAAAACAATCATATTTTTGTCAGAAACTGTCACGTACTTCAAACCCGTTTCTGTGACTAACATTACGCCAACTAGAGGTGATTCCCTGATTCATTTTTTGTGTCTCATGCCACAATTTTTATCTAACCTCAGAATTAATTATATCATACAGCGCTTTTATTGGAGTTAAAATAAGACCATTTCAACGAAATTATAGTTTAGTCTACAGGACTTCAACACGTGAAAACAATTGTTATTTTCCAAATAAAATATTTTGTATGATTTGCATTAAATAAGATACTGTCATATCAATTACGTTTTGTAGAATTAAGACCAATAAAAAAACCATTTTTTGTAATACTGTTTGTTAAAAATTTTGATTTCATTTGCGGAATTTAAAAGCTTTTACCTAGGCTTTATCAAACCAAAACCAACCAAATAATCAACAAAATGCTTCTTTAAAATGTATGAGCTTCAAAGATTTTTTTTTACTTAATTATTCTAGGATAACTCCACCGTCACTTTTTAAAATATTTCCATAAAACTAGAGAAGGGATTGTTCCTAGATAGTTTTTTTTTTATATGGCCATTAGCCAAACATAAATGTGAGCTTATTTTTTATTTAAAACAGATGTTTTTTGAAATGCCGCTTTATTTAATGTAAAAAGTAATCTCGTTGCATTTTACTAAAATAAGTTCCTGAAAAAAGGAATTTTGATTCTCTACTTCAGCAGTTTCAGTCTGGTATTTTAATTTGAATTTGAATAATTTTTGGTTCGCTTCAAAGTTTTTCCGAACTCTGGTGTATTAAAGGTTGCCTAAACAATAGGTTCTTTCTTCCAAGCAAAAATTGAGTTCACATTCACCAAGTGACAGTAACGTCACCGAATCTTTAAAAACATCTGGAGAGATTGAAACGGCAAATATACTTATACGATATAATTATCAAACTATATTATCATGTCTGTACAAATATAAACTTAAGTTTGTCAGTTTATATCAACAAACTATCCATAAATTACAATATTGATTACAAAGCTTCAAAGCTATTGGTTCAATATCCGACGAACGGTAGCGGAGAGTGGAGAGCTCGGTTCTCGGTTGTCCAGAGAGGCCAGCGTTGACGTGACGTGTCTTTTCGTGGCACTTGCGGTAAATTTTAACAGAATTGGTGTTACGATTTGGTGGCACAAGTTTACCTCGTTCGGGTAACATAAGGTGCCAGAGGTAGTTGTATAAATTGATAGTTGAAGCATAATATAACAAAAAATGGTAAAACCTGTGAGAAAGTCGTCAAACAAAAATCCACCAATTTTGAGTCATGAATTTGTAATTCAAAATCATGCAGATATCGTTTCTTGTGTGGCGATGCTGTTTGTTGTGGGGCTCATGGTTCAGGTAAGCGAATTTAAGGCTAAGTTTTTGTGTTGGTGATTATTTAAAACGAATTTTTAGGAAACATTCTTGACATATGTCAGGGACTAGGTTAGGTTCTTATCTTATTTTTCTTATTGTTTCAGGCAACATCCCCCATTGCCTCTATTTTCATTACCCTGCAACACAATGTAACTGAGGCTGGCGAAATACCACTATACAGTCCTGGTGTGAAAGACTGGGCATGTGTTTTCTTCTACAGTTTAATTTGTATCGTAATTCATGCCATCATACAGGAATATGTGCTAGATGTAAGTACATGATTATCACTTTATTAAAATGTATAGTAATTGCTGCACAAATATGATTATGTACTTATATTTTTTAATTTTTCATTTAATGAAAATTACCATCAAGATGTTGGTGAAAGGTATATTGTAAAATAGATTGGGAATTAAAAGGTACTTTCTATTTCTGGTTTTGTGCTATTAAGCTCTTATTTACGAATTGTTCTACATAATTTGCATTGTTGAGACCTGAAGAAAATATGCAGGATTTATCATTATATTCATAATATATTTGTTGTACTATATGTAATAACTGGAGGTACTTTTTCCACAGAAAATTTCCAAAAAACTGCACCTGTCCAAATCAAAGCTAGCAGTCTTTTCCACCAGTGGCCAATTGGCGGTGTTCTATCTGATATCGGCAGGCTGGGGCGTTGATTTGGCCATAAAGGAGCACTTCATTCCAGACATAGCTCGTTTGTGGTCCGATTACCCAGCACCTATGCCCTTTATGCTCAAACTGTACGTCATTGTCCAACTGGCTTATAATCTCCATGAGATTCCAGAACTGTACTTCCAACGGACAAAGAGGGAAGAATATACGGGAAAGGCTGTTCAAAGCATCACTGCCCTCGTGTTGATTTACGTACCTTATTTATTAAAGTAAGCAAATGCTTTTGTTTAGCGATATTTGTTTTGAGTTGCCGATATCTAATATTAGTTTCATATCTGTAAGACTCGACTATCAAACAATATAAAGGTATAGTAGGATCATATTTGATGCAAATAAATCATTGCCTGTGAAGGGATCCAGTGCAGTGCGGTTTTAAGGGGTTTAGAAATTGAATAATTTCTTTATGCATTATGAAGGGACGAAGGTATCAGTTCACATCTGGCACCTCTGTTCCTAAAAAAATCCCTTTCTTCTCATAAGCTATTTATTTTAAGTGTAATAATTAATAAAAGACCGACAATTTTTGCTCTACTTTGCATCGAATACGATCCTACTATAGACAGCAAACAGTAATAATAATTTGTTTTAGTTTCAACCGTTTGCTTGTATGCCTTTTGGTACTACATCATACATCCGAGCTATTCAACCATATTTCTCAACTAATCCAAACTGTGGATAAGGATGAGAAATTTACGAAAGGTAAATCCTTTGATCGAAATCTTATTTTTGGCATACCGAATGAATTATATTTCATTTTAGGTACAAGATTGGTGTCCAACATCTTACAAATACTCGCTCGTTTGGGAAGCATCATTTTAGCCATCTTAACACTATTTTACGGCTTCGCTTTGGGTGAACAACACGCCCTCGACATTCAAGCTGGTTACTTTAATGTCCCTGTCGTTCGTTTTGCCGTTTTGGGTGGAGTTCTTCTTTTGCAAATGTAAGAGAATATTTTTTAGTGAAATTCATACGTTTGAAAATGTAAATGTGTTGTCTTTCAGGTATTTGACGTTCAAAGTCATCAGTCAAGAAATAGCGAGATCTCGCGAGAGCAAAGGCCTAACCGTGGTGCCGAAAACCAAGACTCAAAGGAAAGACAAATCCAAGAAAAGTATGTAGTATGTAATTTAAATGACACTGAAATCTTAACCCTTATTATTGGTCGTTTTGCCGCAGGTAAGAAGAGCGACGAATCCGACTTGCCGGAAGTAGATCAGAACACCAACAAGACTTTAAGGAAACAAAAAGTGAAATAATTTGAATTTCCTGTAATTTTGTTATTTTCTTCTTAAATTACTTTTGTAAAATGTGTAAGATTGACCGTCACTTTGTCTCTCAAGTTGTTAAATTTTGTTGTTTGTTTTTCGACGTAGAAAAAATTATTCAATATTTGGATAAACAGTTTGTTTTATATAAAATAAAAAAATATTTTCCCGTATCATATTGATTAAATTGTATGTTGATTGTATGTTTTTGAGATTGTCTAAACATTATTTTTTAAATAAACTTTCTAAACTGTACCAGTCACTTTTATTTATTAGTGGAAAAACTTAGGTATAAAAAAAACTTGCTTTTATTTTAAATACTATTGAAATATATGGAAAATGTGCTCAACATTATTTTTTATAGTGAGTTCATTCTGGTTTTGTCCAAAATAAACTTTTCAATTACTTCTTCATTAAAGCCTAAACCAGGGGTCCGGATACTTTTGAAAATTTTTAACGAGGTCCAGAAAAAAAATTCATATTTCTTATTTTTTTATTTTAATTTGGACTCAAATTTAATCTGCTTATTAATTAAGAACTCAAAACACTCACATAATTGTAAAATACTAGAAAAAATTATAAAATTGGCACTTAAATGTAAAAAACATTTTTTTAAATAATTTATTTGAGTAATTTATACTTTCAAAAAATTTTTGGCGGTCCAGTATTTTACCTTCCGCGGTCCGGACCTGGACCGCGGTCCGCCAGTTGCCGACCCTTGGCCTAAACTGTATAGTAAATATGCACTACTCCCACTGCTGCGCGACGGTAACCATTACCACCTCTGTAAACACTTTCCTTATTTAAGGGCAAGCTACTGTAATACATGTCACGACCTTTGATTGAGGTTTGTAAGGGATCAAAATCTGATGATTTGTATATTTGGGTTTCTGATATGGTTTCCTCGACCAAAATATGGTCCAGTTCTCATTCTGTAGTCATAAAGAAAACAATTCAACTTTTTTATTTCTAACAGAACATTCTGTATATTACTGATCACTTAAAACGAACTCAAAATTTTTACCAGGAAACTCGGGCGATATTTAACATTTTGTTAAGATTTTGACAACTTAGTGCTGAAAAATCACCCTATATCTTGTCGATTGTAAAATTAAACTTTCTTTTAGCAACTAGGTACTGTAAGAGATTTGGTATTAGAGAATTTTTCATAGAAATCAACCAAATTACCCCTGAATGAAAAACTGAAAATGTGGAATTGTTAACTGTATTTTCTCTAAGAAGCGTACATTCATCTAAAAATGTTTTAACTTTAACATCCGTAGTAGTATTCCTTACTATATATCCCTGTATTACAAATTTATTTTACATAACACCGATGATAAAAATATGAGGTATTGTAGGGAGCTCTATCTGGGTGGCAGGAAGGCACCCTTTATTTTTCTATAAAAGCATAAATCTTAAACGTTTCTTTCACAAACACAAATTAATACATAAACATAAGCAACATAACCTCTTATATTTCTTCTTCTTTTTTTTTTGGCCTTCAGCCAGGGAATATTTAGCCAGACCGCTTATCTTTCTGCCTAACCATAAGCCTAAGATTAGAAGTAAGAACTAAGATCACTAAACACTATATTCAGGCGTCTTCTTCTTCTTATTCGAATAAGTAAATCGCGCGGAACTTACTACAGTATTAATTTTAAATTAAAAAAAATGTTTGGTTTAAAATGAATGAAATGTAAGCAGGAAAATTCAGTACCTGGTATATCAATCTTGAACATCTATTCATTTCAGGAATTAATTGTTAAAGTTTTAACCAAATAATGACCTCCTAAACAGCCAGGTTTTGTTACAAATGTGCTACACGTTCTGGTTCTGATTCTGCAAAAATGTACAGTGTGTTCCATTTAAAAAATGGAAGTTAACAATAATTTCATTTAAGAAAGCATATCAAGAAACTCCCGTACACAAATTTAATTTAAAACAGAAATATTACTTATTAAAACGATCGGAGGCATGAAACCCGGACATTTTATAAACAAAGTTCTAGAGTAGGAGAAAAATAAATAAAATCAAACAGTATTATAGTTATATTTTATAAAATTATAAGCATATATATAACCTACTTTAAACTTGCAGTTAAATATTTCACAAATAAATTGGGTACATCCTTTGGATCAGGCGCGTGCATTTTAGAATAAGTCAAATATTGCCTTCGTAAAATGTTCAACTGAGGTACACTTACGTCCGATATATCAATACACAAATCTTCATAATCCGGAATTTTTATTACCCCCGTTGCACCACCACTTTTCTCTTTAATTAAGCCATCTACAATTTTCTTTGTAACTTGATCTAAATCGTACAGAAAGTTTGTTGAACTCAGGGGCGCATTTTGTGTAGACATATTAGGTTTTGGAGGAGGTTTCTTAAACAAGCTCGAATAGATAGCATCTTTCTCCAATGTCTGTTCCGGAAAGATCATAAATAAAGGTGCGTCCCATCTATTCCTTCCGTCGGGTTCTTCATACCTCATTAAAAGTGCATCAAACGTAGCTCTATCATATTTTTCCTCTTCACTCTCTCTGCTTGTGTTAAATGTCCATGCTTGTTCTCTGTTTATTTCAGCGTGAACAGTGCACTGCGTACTTCTATTCGCTTTAGTACCGCAAAAAAGCTCATAGCGATAACCTTTAATGTAATTTAAAGCATCTAGTATAACAACATTTGTGGATGATATCAGTTTCAACACTTCCGATTTCAGTAAACCTCTTATATGCTTTTCCTTGTTGGAGTCTGCATAAAACGAGTTTTTCTCAAATCCTGCCTTTTTTATTTGTTCAAATTCGCTTACTATATGCACTTCCTTGTCATGTTCCTCAAAAAACTGTTTTAATTCTATGCTTCTTGTAGTTTTTCCACTGCTTGGAATACCAGATATTACAATTAAGGGCATTTTTTTAACTCCTAAAGCAACTACAATTTTAAATTACGCTGGTTTTGTATTCCTAAACTGTTTTTGTAGGTTATTGTTTTATAAGTTTTTTGTAGGTTATGTTATGAGCAATGTGTTGCTCTGCTCGTTCTGTGGTATGCCATGCCAATGTTCTGTGCTATGCCATCACATACTTCTATCCTATAGAAGTATGTGTATGCCATGTGCATGTGCCGTCAATCAGCAATCAGCTGACACTTGACACTTTTGACAGCTGATGGGACAGGTGTTTGTTTTTGGTTTGCTGAAATTGTAATTAAAATCTACGCTTTCCGTGAATTGTCATCAAATAGCTATCAGAGATAAGACAAAAATAATTTTTAAACTATTTTTTTCCAAAAAATTCTAGTGAGAATTTTATGATGTCTCTGGAAAATAAGTATAATCTTAAGAGTCCAGGTACCTTTCTCATTTTTGTTATTAACATTTTTAAAAATGATTTTTTAGGAGTCAAACGGTTGATGAGAGAAGCTATTGAACTAGCAAACCCTACGGAAGAATACTATGCTTGTCCCTTAGAAGACAATTTATTTGAATGGCATTTTACAGTACGCGGCCCTCCTTCTACAGAATTTGAAGGAGGTTTCTATCACGGCAGGATTTTGCTACCCTCACAGTATCCTATGCAACCACCCAACATAATATTACTAACTGTAAGGAATGAATTTGCAAACACGGTTCAGAGTACTGATTTTGTTCTGTTTTCAGCCCAATGGAAGATTTGAAGTGAACAAAAAGATTTGTTTATCGATATCAGGACACCATCCCGAAAGTTGGCAACCGTCATGGTCAATTCGAACAGCTCTGTTGGCATTAATAGCATTTATGCCGACACCAGCAGCTGGTACTATCGGATCTTTGGATTATACAGCTGAAGAACGACAAATTCTTGCCAAAAAATCTAAGTCATGGGAATGTCCCACTTGTGGTAAAATATCTGAGAAACTGTCATCACAAAATGGTACCAGCCCTGAATTAACCCAAGAGGAGTCCTCTTTATTGAAACAAATTGCCCTCAAGGTAAGGCAAAAATTGTCTAAAATTTTCAGTACTCACTTGAGTATGGTGACAACATAATCTAGGTTTTGTATCGATAACGAGATAAAGCCTATTAATGAAGAAGGACGTTATTTTTAGCTGATAAGAGAATAATCATTAAAGAAGTAAATAATCAGTAAATAATATTTTAATTATTGTCTTTTAACTGGGTATAACTAAATGTAATGGCAGATTTTACTTCACTAACATTTGTATGCAAAAACGCAAATACTTTTTTTTAGATATGGAATGTTAAAGTTCAATTTCATCATCAAATTATATTTTAAATAGAAGTAATAGTTATGTATTCAATTATTTATTAATGAAATAAAATTATATTTATCATTTCCTTCAACGGTCTTAGTTAGTAGGAGGTGGAAAATAAAATGGTTGTATTTTTGTAATAAAATATAGGATCCATACAATTTTTTTAAGAGTGATTTTTAGACCCACTAAAGAAATTTTATGACGAATAAGTTGTAGAAGTTTGCGAAATCAAAAATGAAATTTTGAGTTGCCGACTTGGAAATCCTGAAATACGCATACATTTGCAATTTTTTTTCCTTTTTTCGTAATCAATAGATACAAACAACTATTTTTTTTATTGTTCTCAAAATTTTTATTTTTCATACAAGTTACATTATTATGAAACTTGGAAAATGAAATGTTAGACCAAGAAATAAAGGTGAAAATCATTGAAAAATCGTGAAAATTACTGGGCGTGATTTTATTGTTGGAAAGTCTTGGGAATGATAATACAAGAGGCGTCTCATCTCGTGGGTCATGAAAAAAGTATAGCGTGTGCAAAGGATGGTCTAGATCGGTCAAATAGTTTTTGCAAAATTCCATTTATTTATCCCGTTTTTGCAAAAAAGGCCCGTTTTCAAATGACTATTCCGGGGGCAGGGTTATGACTAAAATATTCTTTTTGGGTTCATTTTCTTCGAAGGGACACCAAGTATCCCCTAGTTAAAATTAATTTTTTTTTCAAATTTAGTTGTAAAAAAATTGCTAACTCCGGACCTATTGGTCGTAGACTTATTTTTTCAATTTGTAGGTTTTTTTACGAACTTTCGAATGGTGTGTATAACTTCTTTCAAAAGTTAAAAACCGTGGAGTTATTTTATTTGTTTATTAGGGAAAAAAGTGCCTTTTATTTGATAACAATTATCATTTGAAAATGTTTTTTTTTTTGCAAAAATGGGATAAATAAATGGAATTTTGCAAAAACTATTTGACCGATCTTTTGCACATCCCTTAAGGATATAAAAACTCACAATTGGGGAAAGTTTGGTAAGATTTTATTAATTATTTAAAAAGTTATTAACAACTAAAGAAAAAGCACTTTTTCCATTTAATATTGCAATAAATTTTTTGTTTATAAAGCAATTTTAACTTATAAAGTCTCATTTTATAGATGAGTTTCTCTAGATGAAATCGTCTGTTGAACATTTTTTGCTAAGATTAATAGTTTTTTTACAATAACACGTAGAACAAAAAATGACGAATTTTTTACCTATTTATTTGTTGATTAAAAAGAATAACGCTATACTTTTTTCATGACCCACGAGATGAGACGCCTCTTGTATTATCATTCCCAAGACTTTCCAATAATAAAATCACACCCAGTAGGTAATTAATAAATTTCAAAATGTTTCCTTTTATGGTCTTGTAGAAAATAAAATAAACGTCTATGTTGCTTATGAAAAAAAGGTAAATATTTTCACATATTTGTGCATCTGTTTTCGAGATTTCAGGGTCGGTAATTTTGTATTTCAGTTTTCTTTTGAACTTTTTTCAAATATAACCATTTAAAATTTCACCAGCCGCTGCTGTTGAATTGCAACTGCATATAAATCACGTCTTCATTTTTAATCATTATCTTGAAGTATGAATATCAATTTTAATAGGCAGAAGAAGAAGCTAATCGAAAGGAACCGAAAGTTGAACAGAAACAGAGCGAGACCAGTACACAAAATAATGTTGAAAATGCGGAAATACGTCAAAGGATTGCCGCTACTGCAGTCATAACTAACACCGATTCCACACGTGGACCAGTTTCAGACATTTTATTAGAAACTTCAATAGAGAGAAGCAACAAGTAAGTTATTTTGTTCCCTTAAATGTTATACATCTTGTGTAGCCTGTCTCTTAGACGTTTGCAAAGAATTCATTCCCTTAATTTTTTTAGAGATAAATTTTGGACAGCAGCTATTTGGATAATTGTAACCGTCATAACTCTTCTTGTTATTAGGCGAATTTTTTTCCTATAATAAGGTATGTACATAAATAATAGTAAATTTTATATTGTGAAATACTGTTTATTTATTATCTACCAAACTGTATTATATTGTTGGCATTATGAGGCATATTGTTGATGGTGCAAATCATAAATGTTTGCTACCAATTCCGTTTTTATTATAAGTTGTAAATGTAGAAGATATGTATATGATTATTTGTATATTAGATAGGGCGAGACAAGAAAGTTTTAAAATAAAATATTCAGAGGAATTGTTTTTATTGAACAGTTAATAATTACAAAACGAGATCGTGATTTACGGTGCATATAAAAATACATTAAAAAACAACTAGAAAATATTTTTACGCTATATAAAAGTACATTTATAACTGTAAACTAATCAACATCTACAACACTTATAACGTTATCACCATTTAGCGTTTTATGAATCCAAGGCACATCTTTACTCTTTATATTTAAGGGAGGTAACTTGTTCACTTTATCGTGATTATTTAAATGAATATGATCCCCGTGGTGGTTGTTACCGATACATCTGACGTGGTCAAAATTGGTAACGGGCATCTTGCTGCTGATGGTAAATAAACAATCGTCCGCCGATCTCAAATTACGCCTCTGACTGGTAAACTCTTTTTGTCTTTCTTTAGCGGAATGTGACAACTTAATTCCGTACAAGTTCATCGGGGCCGTTTTATTATTTCTCGATTTCAACGAGGTCCTCTTTATACCACTATTGAGTTGTAACTGATGTTTTACTATTTGTACTGCGGATTTTGGTCTGTCGGATAAGGCACTATCGTTAATGTTGTTATGGTATACGGGAGGGAATGATATAGAAGAATTTTCACTCGAGTCGTCGCCATTATCGTCCCTCGTGGCGACGTCGATGGGAATCTGATTGTTCTTTTCATTGCTGTTTAGTTTACGTGTGTAATCCGAGTACAACTCGATAGCGTCCTCGTCCTTTCTCTTTTGCTCGATTTCTTGCATAGCCTTTATTCTTTTAATCTTTTCCAGCATCTCTTCCCTTTCTTTCTTCTCTTGTTCTCTAACATCGTCTTGTACTCTTTTATTTAACGTGTCATAATTTTTAATAATACTTTCCATTAACCATTCGTAACCTTTTTGGATACCTGGATCTAGTTTGTTACTGGTTTTTTCCGAGGCTGAACAACTCTGCACCAATGTAGGACACTTGCACAAATTTACCAATTGTTCAATATTTAAATATTCAATGATGTCAATTTCATCCAGTGCATTTTTGTGATCTTGTTTATTTGCCAAGAGAAGAACTGGTTTTCCTGCAATTTTGTCGTCATGTAGAAGATCTTCAAGGACAAATTTTGCCTCATCAAATCGGGAATAATCACTTGAATCAATAACAAATATAATTCCATGGGCCTGAAAGGTTTGTTGACAGATAAAAATTATTAATTTCTTCATTTACTTACATCGACAAAGTACTGTTTCCAAATTCCTCTTATGTTAGGCCCTCCTCCAAGATCAAACACTTTAATATTATAGGATAGATATTTGAGATTAACAACAGAAAATCCCACTGTAGGCACAGGAGAATTTAAAAGATCACCTGCCAGAGTGTTTGCTGCCTTCGTTTTACCTGCATTATCTAGACCAACTAACAGAAGTACGATACGCCTGAAATTAAACATATATTTTTAAGGAATATCGATACAAACATTGCCACATGCTCATTACTGATACACCTAAAAGATCAGAATTAGCAAAGTGCGTAGATTATACAAGTTATTATTTAATAACAAACAGCTTTAATACAATACCCTTTTATTTTTCTTTTTGCACAACAACTGTTGCCCATATCAAGTTATAATTCGATATTATTTTTAAACTCATTTGAATATTGAAAGTGACATTTAACATGCTGCAATGTAAACAAATGAACTCTCGTACTGCGCCATCTATAGAAATTATACGCAACTCACTAATTCTTCTTCCTCCAAACGTTGTACCAATACTCACTGCACTTCTAAGAAAAAGAGACTGAATTCCTTCGATTGGCTACTGTAGCGCAAGGCTTATAAACAGATAGGTTGCCTAGTTCCCCACTACGAATAATAACTGGCCAATCACCAGTTGATGATAAGAATGTCTATCAAATATAGGACCGCGCCATTATTCTATGGCTAGAAATTGGCCTCAATGATTTGGGATCGAGGGGGATTATCCCTCTTTATCCTGCCTCATCTCGTGTAGGCCTGGACAGCCTTCGTAGGTGGGCCCCATCCGTCGTCTACCCCGACCGCAAATGCGGCCGGTGTAGGCGCTTTGTGGGACCTCCTTTTGTCCTGGCTGGGCCCCGCCGGCTAGGGCCCTTTCTTCTGGCGCTCTTCTTGCTTCGCCGGCTCGTCTGTGTAAACCCCGGGGGTAGTGTCATGTTTATGTGTGGTATGGTTGGGTAGGGTAGTGCGGCTATGCAGCCTGGGATGCGCTTTGCTAAGGTGGCCCTTAGGCTAGCGCGGGAGGG